>NC_135752.1:4708333-5010416 GCF_041903045.1 Epinephelus lanceolatus
ACAAAGTGGTTTAATAGACCGCCGCGTGGCGCCGTGCCATAAAAGCGAAGCCGCAGCAGAGACACGCTGCAGACGCGGTGGAGACAAAGCAGCAGCCACAGCGCAGACAACACAGCAGAAGCAGGGGAGACAGCAGCAGCCGCAGTGGAGACAAAACAGCAGCGCCCCAATAAGCTGGTTACAGTAATTCCTAATCAAGAAAAATACTATTAGCAATATTAAGTAGGAGGAGGGAGGGAGAGAGGACCCCTGGCAGCCACCAGCATTTACCTGTGACCACACTAGCATTAGCCACCGGACAGCATCAACCATACCGCAGAGAGAGAGGACACCTACCACAGACACACGCAGCAGCGCATACAGGGGGCCGGAGCAGCACACAGGCAGTCGCCCTACTACACAACACCAATGCCTTAAGCACAATGAGAGACACAAACAACCAGCGAGGTGAAGCAGCATGCAGTCATACCTGTCGGATCAAATGACCGCTGACCCGGAAGTGACAGAGATGACGGAGGCGCAAAGGAAGAACTGGTGGGTGAACTGCCGCTTTTATACTGGCCCACCTCATCAGCGGCCACCAGCGGCGCTCATTATAAACAGTGGCAAATCACAAAGGATAAACACCTCTATGCTGCTACACTAACTTTTGCGGTGTTTGATCTTGCGGGGATGTAGCCATTTTTCTGCCGTGGTTCGCGTCCTGTAGGCGATTTTTGTGGGCGTGTTACACCAAAACCTGTTTCCCCCCGGCAGTATTTGTGCAAGTGCACCGTTGCTGTGGCACCGCCCAGAACGATTGTGATTGGTTGAAAGAAATACAAGCAGCCGGGGCGTTTTTTCCTCCAATCTCAAAGTGAGAGTCGGCCCAGCCAGACCTTTCTTTTCTCGAGAAAGGTCTGGTGAGCGAGACTAGTACATATCTAACCTCAAACACAGCTGTAAGACCTAATATATATTTAGATTGCTTCTCTCCAATTTCTCTTCAAGAATTGACCGCAGTGATTTCTGCATCTAAATCATCAACGTGTCTCTTAGACCCCATCCCAACTAGGCTACTTAAGGAGGTCTTATCTTTAGTTAACACTCATATATTAGATATGATCAATATATTTTTATTAACAGGCTATGTACCACAGTCTTTTAAGGTAGCTGTAATTAAACCTCTACTAAAAAGGCCCACCCTGGATCCAGAGGTGTTAGCCAACTATAGACCAATATCTAATCTTCCCTTTCTTTCAAAGATCCTTGAGAAAGTAGTCGCAGACCAGCTGTGTGATTTTCTCCATGATAATAATTTATTTCAGTCAGGATTTAGAGTGCATCATAGCACTGAGACAGCACTAGTTAAAATTACAAATAACCTTCTGATTGCTTCAGACAAAGGACTCATCTCTGTACTTGTTTTATTAGATCTTAGTGCAGCGTTTGACACAATTGATCATCAAATTCTACTACAGAGACTGGAACACTTAATTGGCCTAAAAGGTTCTGCACTAAGCTGGTTTAAATCTTATTTATCTGATCATTTTCAGTTTGTTCATGTTCATAATGAATCATCCTTACGTACTAAAGTTTGTTTTGGAGTTCCGCAAGGTTCTGTGCTCGGACCAATCTTATTTACTCTATATATGCTTCCTTTAGGTAACATCATTAGAAATCACTCTGTAAATTTCCATTGCTATGCGGATGATACACAGTTGTATTTATCTATGAAGCCAGAGGAAAGTAATCAATTAACTAAACTTCATAATTGCCTTAAAGACATGAAAACCTGGATAAGCACCAATTTCCTGATTTTAAATTCAGACAAAACTGAAGTTATTGTTCTTGGCCCCAAACAACTCAGAGACTCTTTATCTGATGACATAGTTTCTCTAGATGGCATTGCTCTGGCCTCTTGCACTACCGTAAGAAACCTCGGAGTAACATTTGATCAAGATTTGTCTTTTAATTCTCATTTAAAACAAACCTCACGGACTGCATTTTTTCATCTGCGTAATATTGCGAAAATTAGGTCTATCCTGACCCGAAAAGATGCAGAAAAATTGGTCCACGCTTTTGTTACCTCAAGGCTGGATTACTGTAACTCTCTATTATCAGGTAGCTCTAGTAAGTCCTTAAAAACTCTCCAGCTAATTCAGAATGCAGCAGCACGTGTACTAACAGGAACTAAGAAACAAGATCATATTTCTCCTGTTTTAGCTTCTCTGCACTGGCTCCCTGTAAAATCCAGAATTGAATTTAAAATCCTTCTCCGTCATATTTTAAAGCACTCATAGTGCCATATAATCCCACCAGAACACTGCGCTATGAGAATGCAGGGTTACTCGTGGTTTCTAAAGTCTCCAAAAGTAGATCAGGAGCCAGAGCCTTCAGCTATCAGGCTTCTCTCCTGTGGAACCATCTTCCTGTTTCGGACCAGGAGACAGACACTGTCTCCACATTTAAGACTAGACTTAAGACTTTCCTTTTTGATAAAGCTTATAGTTAGGGCTGGCTCAGGCTTGCCCTGTACCAGCCCCTAGTTAGGCTGACTTAGGCCTAGTCTGCCGGAGGACCCCCTATGATACACCAAGCCTCTTCTCTCCTTCTCTCTCTCTCCTCAGTTTCTGAAAAGTTTGTTCTTCTTCATTTGCTAACATTCCCGTCCTATTACTGCATATTGCTTATTCGGCTTTACTTCATGTCACTGCCTCGGCTTCTTCTCCACTGCTCCACTGTCTCGCAGTTTACCTTGTATCGCAGCTACGCCTGGATCCTGTGTCATGGTTGTGCTGCTGCCATGGTCCTGCCTGATGCCTTCTACTACTGCTGTTATTATTAGTCATACTTCTACTATTTTTATGCACATATTGTCACATACATACAGTACAGGCCAAAAGTTTGGACACACCTTCTCATTCAATGCGTTTTCTTTATTTTCATGACTATTTACATTGTAGATTCTCACTGAAGGCATCAAAACTATGAATGAACACATGTGGAGTTATGTACTTAACAAAAAAAGGTGAAATAACTGAAAACATGTTTTATATTCTAGTTTCTTCAAAATAGCCACCCTTTGCTCTGATTACTGCTTTGCACACTCTTGGCATTCTCTCCATGAGCTTCAAGAGGTAGTCACCTGAAATGGTTTTCCAACAGTCTTGAAGGAGTTCCCAGAGGTGTTTAGCACTTGTTGGCCCCTTTGCCTTCACTCTGCGGTCCAGCTCACCCCAAACCATCTGGATTGGGTTCAGGTCCGGTGACTGTGGAGGCCAGGTCATCTGCCGCAGCACTCCATCACTCTCCTTCTTGGTCAAATAGCCCTTACACAGCCTGGAGGTGTGTTTGGGGTCATTGTCCTGTTGAAAAATAAATGATGGTCCAACTAAACGCAAACCGGATGGGATGGCATGTCGCTGCAGGATGCTGTGGTAGCCATGCTGGTTCAGTGTGCCTTCAATTTTGAATAAATCCCCAACAGTGTCACCAGCAAAACACCCCCACACCATCACACCTCCTCCTCCATGCTTCACAGTGGGAACCAGGCATGTGGAATCCATACATTCACCTTTTCTGCGTCTCACAAAGACACGGCGGTTGGAACCAAAGATCTCAAATTTGGACTCATCAGACCAAAGCACAGATTTCCACTGGTCTAATGTCCATTCCTTGTGTTTCTTGGCCCAAACAAATCTCTTCTGCTTGTTGCCTCTCCTTAGCAGTGGTTTCCTAGCAGCTATTTGACCATGAAGGCCTGATTGGCGCAGTCTCCTCTTAACAGTTGTTCTAGAGATGGGTCTGCTGCTAGAACTCTGTGTGGCATTCATCTGGTCTCTGATCTGAGCTGCTGTTAACTTGCCATTTCTGAGGCTGGTGACTCGGATGAACTTATCCTCAGAAGCAGAGGTGACTCTTGGTCTTCCTTTCCTGGGTCGGTCCTCATGTGTGCCAGTTTCGTTGTAGCGCTTGATGGTTTTTGCGACTCCACTTGGGGACACATTTAAAGTTTTTGCAATTTTCTGACTGACCTTCATTTCTTAAAGTAATGATGGCCACTCGTTTTTCTTTAGTTAGCTGATTGGTTCTTGCCATAATATGAATTTTAACAGTTGTCCAATAGGGCTGTCGGCTGTGTATTAACCTGACCTGGCCTGTACTGTATACTATTTTATTAATATATACCTACAACATATGCTACCACAATTACCATTATTATTATTATTATTACAATATTATTTCTAAAATTAATGTTATTGTAGCTATTGACATTACTGTCTGTCCTGCATCTCTCCCTGTCTCTGTCTCTCCCTCTCTTTATGTATCATTTTGTCATATGGATTACTGCAAATGTATTATGTTGATCTGTTTGGTACAACATCGATTGCACATCTGTCTGTCCTGGAAGAGGGATGTCTCCTCAGTTGCTCTTCCTGAGGTTTCTACCATTTTTCCCCCATTAAAGATTTAGTTAGTAACAGTTAAGTTAACAACAGCAAAGTCACTATATACAGTGTTTCCCCTAGGATGGAGTTGTAGCAGCAGAGGTAAAGCACATGTGACAGGGTCAGTGTTGATGGGGGTTTTTCTGCATGTTTTAATAATACTTTTCTGCATGTTTTAGTCTATTTATTTATTTATTGTGTTTAAGTTGTTGTGCTAGTTTTAATCAAGTTTTACGGGATTGTTTTTATTGTGTAGTGAATATTTTTGCATGCAGTGTTGTCTTTTCCCATCGTCCCTGAAAGCAACAGACACTGACCAAACCGCAGGCAGCAATCAGCGAATGAGCAACAGGTGCGGCGCGCAGAACGGTGAAAAGGGAGGAAAGACGAAGCGGAGGGCAGAGAGCAGCACAGAACGACCACGCGGAGCCAGGAAAAGACTACGTCGACCCGACGGAACACACGGCCGAGACGACAAAGACACCGGGGCCTGAAGCGCAGCAGCCTGTACCCGTTTGGCGAGAATACTCCAGCCTGGGTCGGTAGTTTGGCTACCGCCCAGGAAATCTGTGAGTATTTTTTTACCTTGTGTGTGGCGGGTACTGGAGGGCCGGCTGCGGGGCCAGGCAGGGGGTGTGATTTTAGGGCTGTTGTGTGTCCCACGGTACTGGCTCTGGTTTATTTACCTCCCCAGGGCGACCGGAGCAGCAGCGGAGGTGCTGCGGGGAGAGGACGGTCGGGAGCTGCAACAGTTCAGGGAGGAATGGGCTGCTGAGGACTCTGCGGCCGCTGGCGTCACCCGTGGTAAGCGACTCCACTGGAAGGGGCAACGATAAAGGACTGGCAGGGGGGTACTACAAAGGACTGGATGGACTTTTTTAGACATCAGCTGTGCTCTTTTACCATCATGGTTTTATTGTAATAAATCCGTTAACATCTACCTTTGGTGTTGTTTTTTAACTCTGCTCACCCCTGATTGTAAGAACCTGTAGGCCTTTTAGAGTCCTAGGGCTCTGTAATTTCCTAGGTGGCGTTGTCGGGTTTTTTTAAAATCCTTTTAACAGTTTTAATTGCCTTTTTTAATTTTTTATTTTTGATGTCTTATTGGTAACTTAAAGGGTCAAACAGCAGATTCTGTTTAACTCCTGGCCACGCAACACACACGCAAGGAAAAAAAAATTCACACGCGTGAAACCTTTTTGTACGATTGCAAAGCGCAGCCTTCTGGGATGTTTCTATGTATCTACTGGCACCAGAGGAAAGGAAAATACAATTTTCTTAAACATAATAAAAGTAAAAAGTCACTTGATATGCTGCTGTTTTGTGCTATGACTCATTGAAGTGCTGGAAGTTGTTAATTACGTGACAACGCCTGCTCCATCTAAGTGTGGTACAGTGCCGTGCTGCGCTGCTGTGCGAGCATTGTGTTTGTCTGTGCCTAACAGCAGTCTGTTGATGGTTATTTACACACTTTACATAACAATAACTATGTCGGTGGGCCGATGGTGATTTTGGGCCGGGTCTTATATTATTTTTTTTATATTTATTTTTATTTTTATTTTTTTTACTAATGGTACTGGTATTTATGGAAGCCCATTTCCGCCACTTGATGGAAAAAGGTAAGATCTAATAAGTCAAAATAATGAGATACTAAGTCAAAATAATGAGATACTAAGTCAAAATAATGATACCAAGTCCAATAATGAGGTGAATGAGTACAGTTTCAGCCTTCGACAATCCATACTCTTCATCTCTCAGTCACGATGGATAACATCATTGAGGGATACTAACTCAAAACAGTGAGGTAATAACTCATGTACATCGGATATGCCACACACTACACTTTGATGTGACGTATGGGGTATATTTGGCTACTTAAGTAGTCTACAAATTACAAAATGTAGGCTAGTAAAATAGTGTTGATTTTAAGTGTTCTGTTTGGCTAAGACAAAGTTAATTATACAACAGTTAGTTTCGACCGAGTAATTTGACTGGACGAGAAGCATTCCGTGAGTGCTGATATAGAGTATAACATCACTGGGACTTGTAACAGTAAAATCACTCTGCTCGCAGGTGTTAAAAATATAAACACAACCGTTAATTAGCTAACCAACTGTCACACTCGCTACACTGACACAAACGAACACTAGCGTTACACCAAGAAGATGGGTATTTTCCCCAAAATTACATTTGAATTAAATTATGAGTGGTCGTCAGGAGAGCCAGGAGTCTTCTGTGCAGACCTCCAGGCAGGGGCGTCGTTTCAGGAAAAGCTAAGGTATGACAATATGACATGACATCACAGAGCTACTGATGATGGAGTTTCAAAAATATGAACTTATAGCCTATAAATCTTCACTTTGGTCTTTGACCTGTCAGAAATACATACTATGCTATTGAAAACTGTTTCAAAGGACATGAAGCTGTTTCTCACATTGATAATACCTCATGTCTGCATGTAATGCATGACTTGGTGAGAGCAGTGAAAACATCGGACTTATTTCGGCGCATATTTCAGCACCACGGACAGCGAGCGGACGTTTAATTATCATTATTTAACTTCACAGAAAATAAAGAAAATAAATTAATTACAAGCTCATTTCTAGAAGATAACCAAAGGGTCCGGTGTATGAAACACAGTAAACCAAAGGCCAATTTGGTACAATACTGTATAGGCGAATTTATTGGAGTGTCTTCAGAGACCGAAAATACAAGCTTAACATGCCGACATTAAGATAAAAACCCCACATACAATCAGACAGGCTTCAAGACATCATTTAGACAGGCTGTCTACAGCAGCAGAGCATAATGCTTTTACAACACATAGATATCGTATTTTTCCAAATAGTAGCCCAGGCGTTTATTTCACAAAATCGATTTTGACCCCAGGCATTTAAAAGAACCAGGGGCTATTTGCTCAAGGCTTTTTTTTTTTTTTTTTTTGCACCAACCTGCACCAGGCCGTTATTTGGTTACAGTTCCTGTCCAGTATGTTTTTAGTGCAAAAATACTGTATAATGTAGAGGTGAGTTCATGTACAAAAATCTCTAAACATTTAGAGTGGGTCATGTTTTTTCGTGTACACGGGTTTAACCGCTGGGTGGTGCTATTGCATTATACCAGTAAAGCCCCAGTTATCCGAATACCAACCGAACGGGCCATTTAACCAACAGTTACAGGCCGCCACACCGAAATATCGCCATCCCGACGGTCCGCCATCCCGAATTCTGGTCCCTGAGTCCTGACAGTAAGCTATGGCGAGCTTGTAGAAGCTGTAGCCTATTCCCCCATGCATGTCAGCGATTTTCACCGGGGACGCACGTGAGTAATTCAGGCTGACATTACCTGTTTTTCAGAGAACTCTTCTGGTAATTTTGTTAAAAGGAATGGCATATAGGTCCACAGTAACTTATTATTATTATTATTATTATTATTGGGTCTTATAAGAGTGGGCTACAATGAGTACCGGGCCATCAAATCACAGCATCGCGGTGAGATGACACGGAATTGTGTGCGCTTTCAGGCACGCGGGTCAAGGCGATCACGGATATTTGATGTGGGAAAGATGTAGCCAGATGTATTACCTGTTTTAGATACGTGGCTGTCTGTCTGTCCATCCGTCCGTCCGTAGCACAAGTCATGTGCACCACTTCACCACCGACCCGTGCATAAAAGAGCAAACAGTTCCTCAAGGAGGGACAGCCGTGAGGCAATGAATGAGAAAATAATCGCCCAGGCGTTTAATCTGACCAGCGTTTAATACGCAAAATGGGGTCAGACCCCCAGCGGCTATTAGGTGCCCGGCGGCTATTTGTCACCGGGCGACTATTTGGAAATATATGGTAACTCACATAACTCATAACTGGCGGAGGAGTGGCGAACAATTTGATTCAATAACAGTTGTATTCACTAACACTCGTATTCACTGATGAGCATATTATTGACCTATTTAAGTGCAACTTAAACTAACTGTTGTATAATTAACTTTATGTCTTAGCCAAAGAGAACACTTAAAATCAACACTATTTTACTACATTTTGTAATTTGTAGACTACTTAAGTAGCCAAACATACCCCATACGTCACATCAAAGTGTAGTGTGTGGCATATCCGAAGTACATGAGTTATGACCTCATTGTTTTGAGTTAGTATCCCTCAATGATGTTATCCATCGTGACTGAGAGATGACCAGTATGGATTGTCGAAGGGTGTAACTGTACTCATTAACCTCATTATTTTGACTTAGTATGTCATTATTTTGACTTAGTATCTCATAATTTTGATTTAGTATGTCATTATTTTGACTTAGTATCTCATAATTTTGATTTAGTATGTCATTATTTTGACTTAGTAAGTCATAATTTTGACTTAGTATGTCATTATTTTGACTTACTAAGTCATAATTTTGACTTAGTATCTCATTATTTTGACTTAGTATCTCATTATTTTGAGTTAATAGATCTTATTTTTTTCCATCAAGTGGTGGAAATGGGCTTCCATAGGGTATTTATGGAGCCCCATGGAAGGGAAAAAAAATAGACAGTTGAAAAAAAAAAAGATGTACTTTTGCGAGATCTCGCAAAACAGTTTGTAATATCTCGCAAAACTTTCATTAAGTAATGTACTTCCGGGTCAGTTTGGCCCATAGAAACTGCAAACAAATGCAACAATGGAGCACATTCATCCGTGGGAGAGGTTCATAGAGTTTTATTTTGAGACTGGCCTACTACTACTATTTAACGCAAGAGGACACTTTCGTCGAAAAACATTCTGTGACTTGGTGGTCCTGATTGAATTCAAATACAGTACTCTGGACAGCTCCATGGTTACCGGTGGATGTTTGCTAAATGCAGAGAACATGGACCGTAGTCTATGTTAGGAAAGAGGATGTGTGCTTGGTGTTGAAGGAGCTGGATCCGAGAGCAGTGTTGTTAAGGCAGGCAAGACGTCTCAGATGATGGAGCTACTTCTCAAGAGGGCCAAACTTCATTTGGCACATGGACTGAAGCCATATGGCATTTGTGTCAATGGAAGTATTGATGGTTTTTCGAGGAAAATAATGTGGCTTAATGCCTACACAACAAGGAGTGACCCAAAGTTGATTGGAGGTTATTACATGGAAGTAGTACAGTGTTTAGGGGGCTGCCCTTGGATTGTGAGAGGCGATCTTGGAACCGAAAATGGCCATGTCAGAGGCTTCCAGCGTTTCCTCTTCCCCACTCCCCCAGACAGCACCCTTGACAGTTACTTGGATGGAGCCAGCACCGCCAATCAAAGAATTGAATATTGGTGGGGTTTTCTTCGCAGCCAGTGCGTGGAGTTCTGGTTATCCCTGTTTGGAGACCTCCGAGACAGCGCGTTCTTTGATGGTGGATTTCTGGACAAAAGCCTCCTTCAATTTTGTTGCATGGGACTCATCCAGGTGAGTTCATGAATTATAATGTTTTCATATATGTGTGCCTGTGTATGTGAGAGGGAGAGGGGAGGCAGAGAGACAGAGAGGAGGGAATGTGGAGAGAGAGACAGGGAGAGGAGAGAAAAAGATAGAAAGGGGGGGGGGGGGGGGGATGATGGAGGGGGGGGGGGGGGTAGAGAGACAGGGATAGTAGAGAAAAAGACAGATAAAGGGAGAGGAGAGAAATGGAAAGGAGGTAAAGATGAGAGAGAGGGGGACACAGAGAGGAGGGGAGAGGGAGAGAGAAGAGAGTTAATGCTCTAATTTAGTGCTCATTTAAGTTGACATGTATGTACAGTTCTTCCTAAATGTATTTGTGTATTCTTTTTAACAGGATGAGTTGGATGACACTGCACAAGTTTGGAACGCATACACCATCAGGCCCTTAAAGAACATAAACGTCCCCAGCGGTCGACCTAATGTGATGTATGTCTTGCCAGAACTTTACAGGACAAGAGACTTCCTTTCCCCAGTTGAAGGTGAACATGTTCAGCTGTGCAAAAACCAATGTGTCTTTCACCGGACCATACCATGCAATCCGGATTTATATGAACTATGCAATATCTTTATGGCCAAGTCCCATCTGACTCCACCAACAGATCCATAGCAGGCTGTGAACTTGTATATGCACCTAAGAGAGGCCATCAGTGTATCTCTGTAAGTCACGTATCTGTCAGTCAAGTACTGAGCTGTGTCCTGTAGGGACCAGAGAGTTGAGCTATTGGTATAGTATATTGTATTTTTCCTTGCTATCATTGCTGTCATTAACCATGCTATATGTTTATGTTCTATTATTTTAACTGATTTGATTTGATTTGATGTATGTTTGCCTTGATGTATGGGTCAAAATACAACACTATTGATCCTCAGCTGGTGTTACTTTAGAGATAAAGCCTATCAAAAGCCAAATCAACCAGTGTAAAATTCGTAACTAGTACCAAAACAAACAGTCCATTTATCACTTAATTAATTGGTGGGAAATGAATGCCACAGTTTTGATAACTATTAATTTGTAACTGTTACAATTAAAATGTTTCTAGTCTCTAAATGTGAATATTCTGTTTTTCCTTAATATTTTATGATAGGAGAACATCTTTGGCTTTTGAACTACTGGTCAGGCAAAGCGCTATTGACGTTAAGAATAAACATGCTGTCTTGGTTACTGACTTCATCTGAAACTGGCCTAGAAATAAACTTAAGTTCTTAACATACTATTGGATGTTTAAAAACATTTCTGCAGACATCAGCCCCGTTGAGATTTTATGAACCTACCTGTAAGATGACTCCGATTCTACTACTACTACTACTGTAGTAGTACAAACATCAAGTGACATCTAGTTGACAGAAATGCAGTGTCAAGATATCTGCATGAACAACCTATGTTGTGAAATATCAGAGAGGGGTAGAAAAAAGAACAAGCACTTGATATTTTTGTTAACAGTGGAAATATTTTTATTACTAATCATTCTGTATTGTTTCTCAGTGTGAAATCCTGGCTTGTAACCCTGAACAAATAAAAAATATGTCTTATCAGTTTGGTTTTTTAATTTAAGACCAATTGAGAACTTGAAAATATGAAAAAAAAAAACACGATCCATAAAGGTCACATCATGGCAAAAATGCACACACAATCTATTTCTAAAAAAGATACAATGTTATAATGCAGTGCTTAGGTAAGACAATAATAAATGACAGTAGTATAATGGAAATATTACATAATCATTCTGAAGGCCAACTGAGCATAGTAGGGCTTTCCAAGCCACATTTCACACAGGCCACACCAGCCTGTAGATTTTGTAAACATTAACTTAAAACTGTTTTCCCCTGAATAATCAAACAGGTATGACTCTTTAACACCAACAATTAACAATTCCACCAGTGATGGACAACTCTGTAATCTTTCTTAGCAACAAGCTTAACCATGAAGCTCATGTTAGGGTCACACTGATGGAAATGAAAGCTGCAGTCATTTTTAAAGCATAATTAAAAAAAAATTAAATCTATGTGAAAACTATGGTGGTGTACTATTGCACAAAAAGGAAATAGAATTGCAGACTGCTCTACACATGGTTAAGTGCATCAGATGTTTCAATGACAAAATAAACAACAAAAACAGTAAAGAATTTTAAATAAAACATAGTCAACCATACAATAAAGAGGCCATTACTATGAGGCCTGATCAGGACTGCTCTCAAGTTCAGAGGATGTCCATTTCAAAATAGTTACTGGACAGGATGTTGTCAAACTCTGTGCGAAATTCAGGGTAAGAGCTGTATGTGCACGGTACTTCAAGGGTAGCACCACATGTATGAGCAACAGGCCTTCTGTTTAGTCCAGTTTCAGCATTAAAGCATACCATAATTTTGTCAACACATATGACAGAGGAACCAGTACAGAAACACAGGATTTTTTCAGCTTTGGTTTGGTCAGCATTTTTCATGTAACGTTGGAGATGGCTAAAGGTTGCCTGCTCTCTCTGAGACAGCACCATCTTTGTTGTTTCAAACAGTTGCAACACTCTTTTGCCTGTGGCTTTCTTTGACTCATACAGAGACAACACACTTTCCTTGTCTGATAGTTTCTGCTGTACAAGTGCCATGGGTGTGGAGAAGTAATCCACTATATATTATGGCTCTTGTAGAAGGGAACTGCCCATTGGTCCGACAGCCCATTGGTTCGACATCCCATTGTTCCGACCATATTAAACCCATTGTTCCGAAGTCCGTTCCGAAATCATGCCCTGTGGTTAAGGTCTGGTTAGGTTTAGGCACAAAAACCATTTGGTTAGGGTCAGGAAAAGATCATGGTGTGGGTTAAAATGAAAAAGAAAGTGACAAACACATAAGCCGTGAGCCTGCTTCACCTCAAGCCTTTCCCAGCTGACCCAGAGCCGGTCGTGGCGCACCATACGCCCGCTGCGAGCTGTTCAGCACCACGGACAGTCAGACTAATGGGATGTCGAACCAATGGGCTGTCGGACCAATGACATGGACCCTTGTAGAATGGCTTTGTGAGCCATTGTTTCTATGGCAGGTTGCATGCTGTTCTTTGGAGGTAGGAAATGAGAACCCATCCTAAAGAGGTCAAGCAAGTCCCCAGATAACACACCGTCTTCTGGCCGACGTCGGCCTGAGGACGACACATCGGCCCTGAATTTATAACGTCTGACAAGCGTCGGCTGCATGGGCGGATATCTTTAAATTTAATACTCTTTTGTCCCAGCTCATCAAACGTCTCTGTAATGTCGGCTTTGGGTCGGCCCAGTGCCATAGAATGTCTGCCCACATACGGAAGTTGCCACTGAAGGCGGAATTTCATCTCCGCGGTGTTTGTTTGGAACTGAGCTCGCAGGACACAGCATCTCATCGCAGTTGGTTTCAGGTAAGCTCTACTAGAATAAATTGGCAGAAAATAGCTTTGTTGTTTCTTCTGTGACCGTTAAAAGAGGTTCCTGGTGAGTGGCGAAGCACGACTGGGTGTATATAGCTTAGCACAGCTCCCCACCAGCTAATCTTTCGTTAGCTGTTAGCTACTTTAGCGGTTTAGCTCATGTTAGTTAAGAGGCTATAACTGTGGTGTTTTCATTTTATTTTCCCTAGTTGACGTTATCTGCTCATCTGGTTATCGTGAACACTCGTTTTGGGTTAAAGTGGAAGTGCCCAGAGCTGCCACATGTGGTCCCGCGGCCCCCCGGCCTGACCTCCGGGGCCCTGGACGGATGCTCAAGTGTGGGTGACAAGCGCAGAGAGGAGCGCAGAGGTCAAATAGTGAAGTTTAAGGATGCCTTTGGTATGTTGGTAATGTGACTTTATGGGCAATTTATCAGTTGAGGTCTCCTCCTCTGCAAAGCAAACTGACCCGGTGGCTACAGGTAATAGCGCAGTTTTGAAGCCACTGTTTTTCCAAGATGAAGGACTGATTGTTGAGCTGCTGTTAACAGTTAACAGAGTTAACGCCGGATCCCGTTATTTAACAGTTTCCACACTGAATGAAGCAGAGTGACGGACCCAAAGCCTTCAATCTGGCTGAAAGACAGCTGAAATGCTAAAAAAATAATACAGTGGTGAAGCTGGGATTTGTTTCTTAAAGTTATGTGCACATCATCTTTTCTGTGTCTTGCAGGCTGCCAGGAGAAGCGGACTGGCCGTCAGATATTGTTTGTGGAAATTTGAAAATAAAGTTTCTCCAACTGACTTTTGTCTCTTCATTGTGCACACTTACACACGAAATAGGGTAACAGACAGCTATTTTTGAATGTTAGCATTAATTTCTCACATTGAATGGTGAAATAGTTGTAGTTTGAAAGGTCCAACCTAAATGAATAAAGGTCTTAGTTAACGAAGCATATTAATATTAATGAAGGAGCGCCTACTGAGCGCAGCCTTTTTTTTTGATCGTTTGAACGTCGCGTGGTGGTCATTTTCGATTAAAGGCCGACGTCTCAGCGACGTCTTGGCAATGAGCAAACGCTCTCCCTGCTACGTCTCAACGATCTAAACTTGATACATCGGGCCGATGTCGGCCAGATGTATGTGTGCTATCTGGGTCCTCTTTATCACTTTCCTCCATTGTGCCCTGGAGAGCCTTCTCAACAGCTGATCTCTCAACAGGAGGAAGGTAGTTGAGAAATGATGTCATCAGGATGTCTACATCAACTGAGGCAATGCCATGGATGCAGGCTAAAATGAAAGCCTTTGATAGCCTCACTGGCATGACACCATGGTCTAATAATCCTTTCACCCAGATTTGTCCAACTGCTTGCCATTCAGCCTCACAGAAATCTGGCCTCAGCCTTGGCACTCGCTCTGTTTCCCCTTTACACTGTTCAAGAAATTGCTCCCAGAATGCAGTGTAAACCTCCCTTGACACTCTAGCATCATCAGTAGCTTTTTTCATTTACAAAGTCCATCTGTAGAGTCAAATTTATTATGCTGCTGTCCATAAATACACCCAAAAGATCTTCAACAACCTTTATCCTACAAATTGATGCACGTCGTGTGCTCTCTGGATTTCCTGGGTAGTCAGGTGAGGTTGATGGGGAAAGCAGGCTGCTTGAAGGTGAGGGCAAATCTTGTGGCAAAAGATTCAGTCCACTGTCCTGTGAGAAGAACAAAACATCCACAAAACAAAAGAGTGTTTAATCAATGAAGCAGAGGTGAAAATATCCTAACTTTTAGTACGTTTGTGTGAAGGTCAAAATAATACTGCATCCTATGTTTCCCATAATGCAACTCAAACTCCCTACCCACCCATGAGACCTTCTTTCAAACTGCACACCTCCAGTTTACAACATAGGCTTTCTATTCAAAAATTGTTGTCTCCAATCCCAAGACAAGGTAACTTCAATATGACTTCATACTTTTTCAGACCCGTCAGAGCTCCTCCAGAGCCTTACGGGACATTAAACAAATGTTTTTAAAAGCTGAGCACTAGAGAAGACTGACCTACCACACCTTCAGAAAATGGTATGCTCAAAGGCTCCATCATATCACATCCAAACAGTTATGTAAAATCATACAGTAGTTTAGAGGATGTGTTCAGGGTTGCTTGCAGTGATGCATCTTACCTGTGCAGTTTGCACTGCCTCCCCATGTATGGACTGCACAGCTAGTGTAGGCAGGTCATTAGCTGAGGGCAATGGGAGTTGGAAAGCCTGCATAGGCACTCCATTCATCTCAGCACTCTGAAGAATGAATGAAACATAATGTATTAAATGACAGGAGACACTTTGACCCTAAAGTCTATGATGTGATTGCAGACTGTAATTTATAAAAGTCTTTCAAATTAGTCTTCTACATCACCCTATCTTCTAGTTAAAACCAGGAACACTCATGAGATAGTCATGAAAAATCCAAATAGATTTTGGGAAATGGAAAAGAAGACAAAAACCTCTAAAATTACAGAAACAGAAAAGCATCATAAAGTCACAAATCAATGCTTTGTGCTGCTGTACAATCCCAGGAATCAGTTCAAAGGGACTCTGTTGACTTATTTGTTTTTAAGACAAGTTGTGCATGGCACTATACATTAGAAATACAAGTTCAAGAAAAATATTTTGATATAGAAATTTGATATAAAAAGGGAGAATTTTGAGATTGTGTGGAAGCAAACATGCCTGACTTAAGAGAGTAAAATTGTATCTTAAAGAGAATTTCCTCAGGTTTTCAGCAGTTATTATTTTGATTTTTTGCTATTTAAAACTGTTCTGAAGTAGCAGCATATAAGTAGTAGTATAAGCAATGTGATGTTAATCAATTATTGCTGTGGCAAAATGAAGGTCTAAATAAACTAGGCATGAACTAAGATTGCAGTTGGTACAGTAAGCATTGCCCACACTGTAGGCCATTTCATTTGTGTGGGAACATAACAGTGCTTATGCCATAAAAAATAGGACGTAGTTAATTTTTTTGAGTCGGGATGGACAATTGAATTGTTTCATACAATCAAATTTGAAAAAAGAAAGAAAATATTTTACTGACTTTAAGTAACAGTACATTTCACTCTTTCTACTGGTTTAACCTGTATTAGTATTTCTACCTCCTTACCCCAAAACATTCCTGATCTTATCACATTATTATTACCTGTGTGACATCCTCACTGTTGACGTAATCCAATGTGATCATGACTGTCTCATCTCCATCTGCTCTGCCAAGGTCCTCTTCTGGATCCCATACAACTGTATCTGCCTCGTCTACTCCTGGAACCTCTTCAAAAGTAAAATGATAGATGTGCTCAGGCTCTGTTTGTGGAGAGACATTAGGGACTGCTCTGGTCAGGTCAATAATTTCAAAGCAGGAGTCAGGGAAATCATTAAAAGGCTGGAGATGATTCCAGACTTCATCATGATCACTTGTGTTGGTGTCCTGCCCATGGCCAGTGTGAGTTTTTTTAATGTCTGTTGGGGCTGAATGAGAGGGATGTGATTTTCCTGGATCTTGTGCTGTCACAGTCTCAGATTTTGTTCTTTGTTTTTTGGATCTTGGTTGCAACTGGAAATGCATATTCTGCAACAAATAAAAGACACATTTTCACAATTATTGTCAGCAGTAATTTAAAATCATGGAATGGATGAACATATTTAAGATCAAATGGTGTGCAAAAAATACATATGGTTCAAAGAAGCTCCACTAAAACCTATTAGGAAATATACAACATGAGCAATATACAACATGAGCAATATTATTAGATATTCTTACATCTTCCCATACATTGGCAGCAAAGTAGTAGGTGATATTTCTCATAAAAAAAAAAAGTTTCTTACTGGTGAGAAAATAGGTGTTTACCATTGTTGGCACACAATCTCACTCTGTGTTTTATGAAATACATGTGCATTATCTTTTAATTAAGTTATTACCTGAAGTTTAATCTTCAAACAAAATCTCCTTCCATCTGTATTACAAATATTGTTCCTACTGCCGCAAACCTGTCAGATGAGTGTCCATGAACCAGTAGATCTGTAATCGAATCATCTGCATCAAGGTGAGATCCATCCTCAGTCAACCGTAAATCTGCTCCCTCAGTGATGCTGACAGATAAATCCTCAGATAAAGAATCTTCATCCAAGTGAATCCACTTCAGATGAAGACTGATCTGTTGAAGGTCCTTCGTCTTTTGTGCAAATATAAAATCTAAGCAGCTTCAGTTTGGTTTGTTCATACAGTCTGCCAACAGTCTCATCAAAAGGAATCTGCTTTCTTTTAAGATCACAGACCTCAAAGGTAAAGTCATCAGCTTGCCCTCTGGTTGAGTGCCCATTTGGGAAAAATAGCTCCTTTCCTAGCTCCAAAATCTGAGCAACAGTTGTTGTTTTTTCCACAGTTGCATGTCTTGTTCCTCTGCCATTTTTGGTCCTCACTTGATGGTATTCATAACTGTGAAAATGAAGCCATCCAATTTCAATCTTCCTGGAAGTCTTTTCTGCTGCAGTATTTCTCTGTCTTGCCATCCCTTCACCTGGGTGTTGGAGCACACCTGATGTACCACACAGCACACCCTTTGTCCTTGATCTCATTTTCCGAGTTTCTATTTTATCTCTTATCTTTGTATAAGAGTCTCTCTCTCACATTGTTTGTTGACAGAAGGAAAGGGCAGCTATTCTGTCACCATATGAAGTGACATATTTGGCCATTTGCTCATCAGTCATAATGGAAATTACTGCCTTGTCAACCTGCAAACAGAAAATATTAAAAGAGATACTTGAAATGTTTACTTTGAACATGTACATCTAGACAGCCTCTACAATATGTGTTTCTTGCCATGGCATCCACAGTTACCATGGTAACCACTTTTGTGGCATAAAAAGACACACAGCTTGACATAAGGCAAAGTGAAATTCAACATCTGTAACCCTAACGACATATGGTTGTTGGACTGGCATAGCTTGACGTTAGAGCGCTAACATTACAGCTAGTGTAACATTAATGCTAACTCCCCTTTTCCCCAAGTTAGTTTCTACTGTTATTCCAAGCTCTGTGTTGTTACGCTGACTTATTACGTTACTGAATGAATTCTATGCCCACCTTGTCTCTTTTCATGTGCATGATGTCCGCTTGAGGGACCTCTCTCTCTCTCTCTCTATGTCTCCTTCTGTTTGCTGATTCCCAAATGGCCAAGCGACCAGACGATAAACAATCTTCTGTACTTTTGCGAGATCTCGCAAAAGTTTTGCAAGATCTCGCAAATGTTTTGCGAGATCTAGCAAATGTTTTGCGAGATCTCGCAAAAGTACATCTTTTTTTTTATTTTTTTCAACCATCTATTTTTTTTCCCTTCCATGTCCCTTTAGGGGCTCCGTAGGTATTAGTCATGATACCTATTGGTACACAAAACTGTTAGATCGGCCCATTAGTCATGATTGATTCTGGGCTGGACCAATTACAGCTGCCAATCAATCAATCATACAGAGAGAGAGCAGATGACAAAATGGAGAGCAGCAAGAAACGCAAAGGAGGTGCGGAAAAAATAAGAGAGAAAAAGAGACAAGCCCTTCAGGCAGATGCTGCCAAATGTGTTAAAATAACACAGATGTTTGCTGGCTATGGCGGAGCTTCTTCAGCAGCAGCATCAATGGCCGCAGCCGCAGGTAATGGCGGAGGTGGCCGTCAGGTGGATGAGGTGAGGGGGAGGCAGGAGGAGGAGAGACCCGCGGCCGCCGCATATTACGATGGCACAGGTGGTACAATGGAAGGGAATTTGAACTTCAGGTAAGAAGTGATGAACTGCAGTCTACCTGGGTCAGATATGAATCAAGTTTGGTTGATAGTTTATTTTCGTTGTGCTTGCTAAATTTTAACACAGCATAGTTATGAGTAGGCCACGTTAGCTCAGTTAATAGCACTAGCTTGATTTTAACAATTTAGCTAGCTGTTGAGCAGCATGACAGGGTTTCTCTACTGCTGGGCTGTTTCTATGATGTTATACTAGTGATAGTGATCTTAGTGCTTCAGTAATTTGATTTTTATTCATTTAGTTAGTTAAGTATAGTCTTTATTAGTTAGGTAGTAAAATATTTCAGTGTCTATTAATTGATATAAGTGCACTATGCAGTAATTCTTTACTCAGAAACAGCTTAAGCTCAACAGAGTAAAAATGTTCATGTAAAACCAAATGATTAGGCTAGTATTCATCATAAACCCTCTACACTTGTAGATATAATTTAGATTGAATCAAATTAGGTTTTGCCAGAGGTGTGATGTGATGCTGCTCATTAACATAAAAGTGGCTTGGAGTTAAAAGTAACTACTTAAATGTACTCACCTGACCTGGCTCCAGGTGATTTTTGTGGCACCAGGTGAGTAGGGAGGTGTTTTAGGATTGTTTCCTTCTCCCCGAGCTCAAAGGTTTCATCCAGAGGACACGTCTGGATGCGGAAGCATCAACAGGGCCGTGACGATGGAGCTGTGAAAATGTATGTTGTCACAAAAACGACCCCTTAATGTTTGTTATGATTTCCCAAAACTTAGTTAACATTTCTCACCTGTGTACTGGATGTATGGGCTCCAGCAGATTGACCCAACCGACCGGACGCCATCATCTCAAGCAAAACGGACACTTCGCTGCGTTCACAGTGCTATGTGGAAATCGGACATATCAGCACTTAAAATGTGGCTGTTGAACTGCAAAATCTGGCATAATTTATCGCTCTTATACCGCAATTGGTGCTCAGTACTGTCTATAACAGATTTCTAAATGGAAGTTTGTCACTGGCATCAATTTTTACACTGCCAGTCACATGAATATGGTGTATATAAGTGTTGAGTCAGAATGTTTTTAGTTCCTACGTTCACTGAAGGCACTGTCACTCATGATTCCACACCCCTCTCAGTTGATGCCACGCCCCCCACGCCACATCAGGGTCAAAAAAAAGATCTGAGTGAAAAAAAGATTTGAAAGTGAAAAAATAACATTTGAAACTGTAAAAAAATAAGATCTGAATCTGAAAAGATAAAACATGCAACTGAAAAAAATAAGACCTCAAATGTTAAAATACATATGGAAGTGAAAAGTGAAAATAAATTATTCATTCAAAAGAATTACCAAAGTGAATCAAAATTATATTTAACCTGAAAAAACGTTTCATACACTTATTTTTGTTTTGAATACATTGTATTTTTCAAAATTCAAGATCAGCACATGAGTTTTCAGTTTCAAATATTATTTTTTCAAGTACAAAACAGTTGACCCTAATGTAGCTCCACAGTCCATCCCAGCCTCGTCACCAAATGCGAGGGAAATTCTCTCCTCTGAAGAAGTGATGGACTCGGTGTGAGGAATCAAGTTTCTTTAATACATGCGGCATGGAGAGAAGAGCAGAGTTGACAACCTTCAGAATGTACAGACGTTTATACCAATCCAAAGCTCTGAACCCAGGTTGCACCCACCAGCTGCACTCGTAAAGGAGCTTACCCCCCCCCCCATAAAAGGTTTAGCAAAACAGGAAACTTCCCCCTAAGAACTGTAAGGTCATGACCTCACAGTGTGAAGAATTGCCCCCCAGTAAAGATTTCTAAATACTTCCCACAGATTGTAGCCTGTGTCATTGTTTGAGGTAAAGCTTTTTTTTTTTTTCAAGGACCTCCCTAAATACCCTACAGAGCAAATGTTTTATAAAAACTGACTTGGGTACCCATCAGGGCCCGGCTCTTTACCTGTCATCCTCCGAATTGCATTATCTTTTTCATCTGCAGTCACTGGTCCCTCTAGGCTATCCCTATCTGCCCCCTCTAAGGACGGTATCTCCAGTTTTTCAAGAAATCTCTCCACCTGCTCCTTGTCATTTATTTCTGAAGTATACAAATCCTTATAAAATGATTTAAAATGGTCAGTAATACCCTTCTGATCTAAAATTTTGTTGCCCAGATTATCCCCTATCTCTACTATCATACCCGCTGCTGCTGATTGCTTCAACTGATGGCTCAGGAGTTTACCTGCGTGTTCATCATGCTCGTAAAAATCCTGTCTTGACCTAAGATAAAAATCCTCCTCACGCTGAATCATTAAAATATCATATTCAGTCTGTAGCGAAATCTTCTGTCTATGTAGCTCCTCAGAGGGAGCCACAGAATGTGCCAAATCAACTTCCTTTATCGCCTTCATTATGTCTGTGGAGCGTTTCATCTTTCTTTTCCTCTCACCTGCATTATATGAAATGATTTAACCTTGTATATAAGCTTTTAGGGACTCCCACAAATACTACTTCTAATCTCAGAATCATTTAGTTCTAAGAAAAAGACTATTTGAGAGTTTATGAATTTTTTAAAGTTGTCATCTGCCAGTAGCCGGGTATTAGGACGCCACGTTTGCTGAGGTGGTGTATTCTCAGGAAAACTAAGTTTCAGCACGACTGGGCTATGATCGGATATTACTATACCAGAATATTCTATATCTGTCACTATAGGGGTCAATTTATTATCTAATAAAAAATAGTCAATTCTAGTGTACATCTGATGTGGTGGGGAGTAAAAGGAGTATTGCCTGGAGGTTGGGTTTATGAATCTCCACGGATCAAATGCCCCATATCACAAAAAGAATTAATGCATTGTGCTGATTTACTCAATACAGTGGTTGTTAGGCTAGAATGGTCCAAAGTTGAATCTAATAAACAATTCAGATCTCCCCCTAAAACCAGATTATGAGTATCCAAATCAGGCAATAGTGAGAATAGGTCCCTAAAAAATTGCACATTATCCCAATTGGGTGCATATACAGTATGTTTGCCAACACTACCAGCATATTGAATAGCTTTTCTACTACAATAATGTACTGGCCATGTTTATCCCTTATAGAAGTTGTTTCTATAAATTGTACATTCCTGTGTATGAGGATGGCCACTCCCTTACTCTTACTATCAAAATTCGAGTGATAGATTTGATTAAATCCCCCCCTGCAGAGCTTGAGGTGGTCCTTGTTCAATAAACGGGTCTCCTGCAAGTAAACTATCTCTGCTCCCTGGTCTCTCAAATGTGAAAATACCTTATTCCGCTTAGCTGGGTTATTAATTGCTCTTACGTTCCAGCTCATCAATTTTGTGTCCATTCTGCTCACATTTTTATTTGATGCCATGTCAGGAGTCTGCAGCCTGATGTTGCCATTGATTTTCTTTTATTAATCATTATATTTCATTGTGCAGACATGCCTCGTAAGGAGAGGAGGTGGAAGCAAAAACAAAAGGAGCTGCGTCAGGCTGCTAAAGGCAGTGGATCCCTCACCAGCTGGGTGAAGAGCACAACAGATAAGAATAACACATGTACCAGTTGTTTACATTGCAGAGGTATTTCATGTTACATTCTTTATGAATATAGGTTGCTATAATTCAGCTAGTTATGCTGTAAGTTATGTCATCATAAGTCTTGTTCCATGTGCCCCTTTTTAACCTTCAGTACCTGCCCCTCCATAGGTCTTTGCATGGCCCTGTGAAACTGGACTAATTTAAAGGACAACACAGTTCATTGTGGTTTTCTTTAATAACTTGTCTTCACACAGCACATTCTCAGTTGTTCTATTTAATGTGTTATGACTTTTAATAAAGTCCACAAATAATCTTCAAATATGGCTTTTAATTGTAGGTGCAGTCAGTCCCAGTTCTGAGAGTCTGAAATGCTCTCCTTGTGGGTACCTTCAATCCTGTAATGACAATATTAACTTTAGAATGTCTATGAATCAAAGAGTTCATCTACCTATAAAACATAAAAACACAGAGAATTTGTCTATCACAATATTATTCTCAGCAATTCTGCATATAGTTTGCCCTTTACATAACAGTTCTCAGTTTATGCACACAATATAGTGAAAGTATGAAAATCAGAGAACCACTTCAGCAAGTTTGTTTTTATTTGGTTCGAGAAGCGCATCAGGGCCAGCATACAGTCATCTCACAGCCCTCCAGAAGGCAAAGTTAAATAAGTGAACTGACCTGGGAAATGGCTTTAATTGAAACATGTAACATGTGTAACATCTAATACAGGTTGGCTAAAGAATCAGATTACATGAACTCTTTTAAACAAACATTTTCAAGGCAACATTTCTTCTGGAACAGAGTGGGCTCCAGAGAGACACGGTGGACAGGAAGTGTCCTTCTTAGGTGCTCTTCTTCTCCTCAAAGATGATGTTTGCTGTGGCTCTCTTGGCTGTGGACAAAGTGACACACAGACATCAGATGTCTTGTTTGTTATCTGGAGTCAGAAAGCTACAAACACCCTCATTTTTGTTCATTGCTAAGCTACAGTCAGTGAAACTCAACACTTCCTGTTCATGTTTCACATTACAAACTAGGGCATTAACAGAAAAGTCGATTTGTCGACGTGTCGTCGTCAGTGGCACAAGTCGACACGCCCCGGGAGGAGTCGACAAGTCGTGTGTTTTTTCCCTCTCTCTCTCTCTGTGTACTTGTGTACGGAATGCAATCGCTGCCTCTGATTGGCTTACGCTGATACTTTATCATTGACATACTCGGGCGTACTACAAGCAGAGCAGACTCTGCGAGGAATGTCCGCAGTCATTCGGGCTTTCATAGTCGAGCGCACTTCCGCCTTGTAGTTTCCTGTAAAATGTCTGTGAAAAATCCCCGCGATGTGAAAAATACATGCCGAGCAGTCACTGGTGCGCGGAGCAGAGTCCGCGTGGTTGTAAAATCTGAGCTTTGCGCACACAGGGCTTGCGGACGTCCGCTTTGAGTCCGTTCCGCGTACGTTCTGCCCGAGTATGTTCGGGCCTTGACAGACACACATCACATGTGTGGAAATACTTCACTTTCCTCCGCCATGTCAATGTGATGATGTCAACAAATGACTTGTCGACTCGACTTCGACTTTATTGACAGATAAGTCGACCTGAAAAAAATCAAAGTCGTTAATACCCTATTACAAGCTCACCTGAACCGGAAGGAAAATGTCATCAGAGCCACTGTAAGACTGAAACATCAGTGTAAGAATGTAGAGATTCTCTGACATGAGCAAAATCTAAATAAAAATGCATTAATACAGGATAAGATGCATTAAAACAGGCCCAACCTGATGGAATTGATATCATTAGCCCTTTTTACACTGCCTCTTCTAGGTGGGAATTCCATGCCGTTACACCTCACTGTACTTTGTAAAAGGTATGATTGTGGAATGGGGGGACAGAGCTGTCTCGCCTTTAAGCCAGCATCAGAGGTAACAGCGCTGAAATTATGTCTGTATAAACGGGACAGCCGGCAGGGTGGCATGGGTGTGAAGTTTTGACGACATGTTATGGATGTGACCCACCACTGGAGATTTAAAAAGTAGGACCAGGAGCTCTTTATCCTCTGAGCAGAGGACAAGATCAGCCGCCATAAAACAGGGATGGTAAATGATAGTTAATGACATGTTAATGCCATTGTTATTGTTTATTAGGGTGATATGGACAAAAAATCATACCTCTGTATTTTCAGGCTCAATGGCCATACACAATATACTGTATATCATCACAGAATAACAGAACAATATATAAATCCATTGTAGTTTGAAACAATTAAAAATCTATGTTGGTGGTGGGGGGAAGTTAAAAAGTGGTTCTCCTTGGCATTTCAAATAAATCTGGTGCTGGAAAATGATTTAAATATTTTTATTTATTGAGGCTTTTAATCTTATTTATGCACATGGCATCAACAGAGAGGCCAAGGGAGGGAAGGAGTAAGAGACACTTTGTCCGTGTTATATACATCTTGTACATGAAACGTCTGTGTTGTCGTTGCATTTTTTAAAAAACATTTGTCGCCTGCATCTAGGCACTGTCTGTCACACAATAGACTACAACTACCAGCGATGCGCTATAATCCACCTCACACACACACTACCAAACAAATGCTCACCTGACACAATCAAGCAGCTCTGCCTCCCACACATGCAGGGGTACTACACATGTGCTACTGCAGTCAATTCATTCATCTCACAGACTGATTTAGTGTAACATGTGCAACATATAGGCCAATGTGCCACTGTAGACTAATTAACAGACAGATTAAACAGAGTAGCAGCTTTGTGTCTCTCTGAGTGTTGCTGGAGAACTGGTGAGTGAGTGTGTGGGGCAGAGCTGTGTGGAGAGTGTGAGAGGAGAAATGCTCACTGGTATGCCTTATGTAATGCAACTTGACCCTATATCAATATAAACGGTATTGTCCAAATCAATATCTTGCTTGAAAATAAATCAATATACTGTACATAGTGGTTCTATCGTCCAGAACTATTGTTTATAAAGTGCTGCTGGTGTGGATGTTACAAGCCACATTAGAAGCCAGTGCTGTTGTGTTACATTTCACGTTTGTCACGTCTCTTTTGCTTCCGTGATGCCAGCATGCTGTCTAAAACCACACACTGGAGTAGCATTAGGCCGCTGTTGTTTGGTTCTGTGTAAAAATACAAAGGAGTCATAAAGATGAGACTTCATAGCAGCTCAAAAGTGCCATCACTGTGTTCTTTGTTTTACTGTTTTACTGTTAACTGTTTTTGTTATCTTTCACATAAAGTTTCCTTAAATTTTGTGCCAAATGAGGGGCATCGGTGGCTTAGTGGTAGAGCAGGTGCCCCATGCCGCAGCGGCCCGGGTTCGACTCCAGCCTGTGGCCCTTTGCTGCATGTCTCTCCCTCTCTCTCTCCCCCCTTCACACTTCACTATCCTATCAATTAAAGGCAAAAAATGCCCTAAAAAATATCTTAAAAAAAAAAAAAAATGTGCCAAATGACAACATTTGAGTGATTTGTTTACTTTGGAATATTAGAATTAGTGGTGTCACAATATACTGGTATTGACAATAAACGTGAGACTTAAAAATTACATTTTGATATCATGTTAATAATACACATATGATCATATTGTGAAAATATTCCAGCATCTCCTAAATCCTTTTTTTTCTTTCCATTCTTGCTTTGTCTCCCTTCTCCAGTGCTATCTGGTTGCCTTTTACTATCCATTAAGTGTAACTGCTCTTTTTGCATGATTTTTTACAGTTATGATTTAAGTCTCTCTCTTTACCTTCCTATACTTGCATTTTGAGTGGAAGTCATTTGCCAAAGAAAGGCAAAAACACACAGTAAAGAAACGTAAAGATGACTGACTGATAGTATTATTACTATTATTATTAGTTTCAAATTTACTATAGATATCATGATAAAATTGTTACCATGAACTCTTTTGGCCACAATAATCGTGTAATCAAAATCTGACATTGTGCCAGTCATAATATTGGCTAATATAAATATATCAGCAGTGGTGTAGTGGTAGTTGATGAGGTGGGTGTACTACTTGATAGATAGGTAGGTTACTGAGGAGGAAGTGGGTAGACTCTCCTATTATATTCCTACGGCTTTTGGGCTGATAGGTGGGTATGCTGTAAATGGCCAGAAAAAGACAGGCATACCCCATATACCCTCCACTGCACCACTGCTTATTGGCTTTTTTTCACTTTTCTTATAATTCCAGGCTCTATTTACTGTAAACAATACACAAACATGTTGACTGACTCACCCTCATCTTTGAACTTGTCAGCAGCTTCTGATGCCTTGTCCTTGAGATTCTTCACTGCGTCATCAATCCTGGCTTCGTTCTTGAGGAAGAATGGTCGAATGATGCGGTTGTAAATCTGGACTGATCCGTTAGAGGGAGTTGGAGCCATGCACCACACCAAGAAGGCACACTGGGAAAGAAGACAGAAGCTCTCTCATCAAAGCAGAACAGGACACAGACATCACAGTCACATTACAGGCTGTGCTGATGAAACTGGTCTCCAAGTCTCAGTTTAAAGCTGTCAGTTACTCCACTTCATAAGAAACTCAACTACACAGAAGCTTTTGCTAAAAGAAGGTATTTTGTGAAGTCTTAAACTGATTATTCAGTTTACTTCTACAGCTTACAATTTTTCTATTCTAAATGTAGCCGTTACCATGATGTAATGACATGTTTAACTGCATGTGGTGCAACTACAGCTGAAAAGGATTCAGAAGTTTCAATGGTGCAAAGGTAATTAGTCATCTGTCATTACTGCAATGTAAGTATGAGTACATATAAGTACACATAGGTCCACAGAAATATAATGACTTGCTGTTATCTCTCCTCTACACAGATAAGCAGACAGTTTACCAGTATGCCTACATGTGTTCAATCAGTCTGTATCAAAGAAGAAATGACACTGAGCAGTAGGGCTGAAACGATTCCTCGAGTAACTTGAATAATTGGATTACTGAAAAGCCTTGAGGCAAATTATTCGGTAAACTATACAGTGCAGTTTCTCGTAAATGTTTATTTCTATCAGACAGCATGCTTATGTTACTTCCGCTGTAGAGCTATAAATTAATTATCAATAATCTGTCTGACGTGTTATAATGAAGATTGAAATATCACTGCCATGATGGTTTGCAGGTAGGGCTACATGTGACGAATTAGTGGCACGGGCTCTATTAATAGCCACAGCCGTGCGTAATGGTCGCGCGTAATGACAGCTGTTCTGTCAGAGAACCACGTTGGTGCGAGACAGTCTGTAAAACTGTACTTCTTCCCTGCTGTATTTTTATCTGACAGATCTAATGAGTAGTGGAGCGGGCACAGATATCAATATGCAAACTGACTGAAGGGTGTTTCTGCATCAATTTGAGTCTCACTGTGCAGTGTTTCCCCTATATACAACCAGCAGCGGCCGCCGCTGCTGATTTATTTATTTTTTTCCGTCTTAGCTCTTTAGAAACTATTAGTTATATTATTTGGCACTATGGACACTTCATATCCAGGTCAATTCACACACTTGTGAGTAAAGCATATAAGAGGAGAGGAGAGGGCTCTGTCTTGATGTGCACACAGACACGTGCGCACACACACAGGTGAGCACGCTAGAGTGCGGTTCGGGCCACATTTTCCTGACCAAACCCGACCCGAGCCCACCGCAGTTTGTTACCTGACATAGTTATTGTTATGGACAGTGTGTAAATAACCATCAAAAGACTGGTGTTACGCACAGCCAAACACACACGCGTTCAGGCATTGTCACGTAAATAACAACTTCCAGCAGGTCATAGCATAAAATAGCAGCATGTGAAGTGACATGCCCCATGCATCATAGAAAAGCTACTTTGTGATCTAAATGTAACCAAAACTGTCACATTCTTATATAATCTACAATCAGCAGACAAAATGTCTTACAGCCTCTGAGCTGCTGGGCCAGCAGGCTGAGGACAGCAGACACCAGCAGACTCAGACTAATTTTCAAGTCAATACTGTCATAGAGGTGGAGCTGGACTCTCTGGTGGCAGTGTCAGAGAGGAGGATGCTGTCTAAGATACATGTCAACTTGGACAGTGTCTCCCACACGCTCCACAATGTGCTGATCAAACACAGGAGCACATTCAGTGATAGACTTATTTCCCCAAGATGCACCACAGAGTGCCACAGGAAGTCATTCCTATCTGTGGCCATCAACCTGTACAACTCCTCCCTCAGAGTGTCAGACACTCTGAGTCAGCAGACCAACACCTGGACTTAATTCACCTATCTGCATTTATAAATCATAAATCTATCAGGTTTCTACTGTGCAATAGTTACTTAAGGTACAGTTATTCCTTGCAACACTGCCTTAACTGTGCAATACCGTGCAATAATTCAACTACCACAATATTCTGTGTAATAATTCAACTGCTGCAATAATTCTGTAGTATTCTTATTCATTTTCATGAACACCTCTTGAATGTATACATTTGTTAAACATATTATACACATAACTCTTATTTCCTTCTTATTTTTGTCTTAACTTTATTAATGTATATATTGCAGTGAACATAATAGCATAATACATATTTTATACTTCTGAATATAAACACTAGTTTAAACTGTGTAATGTAGCAAGGTGTATATTTTTACATCCTTACAGACTCAGCACAGTGAACATATGGTTTAAGTACTTGGGTTAACACTGTAGCATAATGCACATTTTATTTCTATTTTTTTTTATTTTAATAATTTATATGTACATACTATTTCATATTCTTATTCTTAGTTCTTACAATTCTCTATTCTTTACATCCGAGCGACTGTAATGAATCATAACTTCTCCTCAGGGATCAAGAAAGTATTTTTGACTCTGATTCTGCAACAACACATAGTCCAGCATGTGATAACCTCATTTGCATACAATTTGCATGAATTACTAATTTCTGCCCTTGAATTACTTACTTTGTGCTCCCTAATAAAATTGTGCACACAAATGAACAGGATATACCATGAGATAATATAGTTAACATTTTATTACATGTTTAAGGGATATTAAAAGTAAAGTGTGTAAGATTTAGGGGGATTTGGTAGCGTCTAGCTGTGAATTGCAGATTATAACCAGCTAAAACTCCTCCAAGCTAGAGATCTTTCAATATTCATTGTTCAGGAGGTTTTTACTGGGAGCTGAATAATCCAGAGGTTTCTTTCTCCCAAAACAAAGCAGTGAAACCAGGTGAAACAGATAAAAACACTACACGAAGCAGCTTCACATTACAAACCAGTGTTTCTCCAACGCTGTTTGGCATGTCTATGCGGGCTGCTTGCTCACCACCTGCTAATTTGTGCTCAACTTTTTTCTTGATAACTTCAGATCCAGACGTTCAGGAGGTTTTTACTAGCAGCCGAATTATCCACAGAGGTGTTTTCCCTCTCCAAAACAAATGGACCACGTAAATAAAACTGCTAAAAACACTGAGTAAAGCAGCTTAATGTTACAAACCAGTGAAACTTCAATGGTGCTCATTGCAGATGGGCTTTTGTCTATGATGGCCAGTGCGAAATTGTGCATGTCCTTGTCTAGAGCCAGTGTTTGGTTTGTATGTTTTGGGCTACTTTAAAAACATGGCGGTGCAACATGGCGATCTCTGTAGACGAGGACTTGCTCCCTCTGTAGACATAAATGGCTCATTCTAAGGTAACGAAAACACAACAGTTCTTATTTTCAGGTGATTGTACAACAAAGAAAACATACTGATTATATTATAAGTGCTATATCGTAGGCAACTGGACTTGCTTGCGTTTCTTGAAGATGCCTCTTTCAAACCATCTTTCTTCCCTGGCCAAGACGTGCACGTGGCTGTCCTCGAAAAGAGTGTCCCTTCTCCTGTAGATGTAAGTGGACACCTGAGTCTTGACCTGAGGAGCTGGCTCTCCTGTGCTGTGCCATGTGCTTGTGGAGAGCCAGCTCCTCAGGTCAAGACTAAGCTGTCCACTTACATCTACAGGAGAAGGGACACTCTTTTCAAGGACAGCCATGTGCACATCTTGGCCAGGGAAGAAAGATGGTTTGAAAGAGGAGTAAAAGAAGCCATCTACGTCAAACCGGAACGACCATCATTAAACAGAAGAAGTGGATTACGACATCACTTATCACCCACGATGCGGTCTTGGGATCCCTCCCTAGACGACTTCACACCATTCACATCTGGTCCCACCTGACCCTAACGACTCACATGATGGCCAGGTCGGTCAACAACTCACAAGATGGCCAGGTGGATCAACGACTCACATTGTGACCTTTACGACTCTGAAACTATGAGCTCACATGTGACCCCAACGACTCCACACCCACACAGAGTTTAAAGCCTGCGGTTCCGCACCAGTCATTTAGAACTGAAGTAGCATCTTGGATGAGAGGCGAAATGTCTTCAAGAAATGCAAGCAAGTCCAGTTGCCTATGGTATATCACTCATGATTACCATTACCTGGATGACTGAGAATCTTCACTGACATACTGATTATATTCTATTCAGTTTCTGCTAATATACCCCCCTAAATCCTACACGCTGGACATTGTTAGCAGATACCTACTGTGTGACATATAACTGCCACAGCACACAAGTGACTGTTAAGACCACCCGTTAAATGCAGTTTGGTTTATATTTTGGAGAGATATGAATATACTTCTTTTTTGTTTGTTAAGTCATGTGTTATCTTTTACATCCATAAAATATGTTAAATGTCACAAATATATGTTAAATGCTGTTCTATTAATTTGTGCAAATAAATTATTGATCCAAGATCAAAACTGATTAATTTATTTATATGGATATATTTTGTTTCAATACAGTAACAGCTGTAGGGTCTGACAGTGTGTCTGTCGTGGACCAGCAGCTGGTTCACAGCAGCCTGCAGAGACTGTGGCTACACATTATAAATTAAATTACATTATATGTAAATTAATGAGATTAAAACATTAAAATATCACAACAAACGCTGCCATGCTCTGACTGGACATGTATCTCTCAGGCAGCTTCTTTGTCACTGTGTCATTTTCTCCCTGCCTGTGATGATTATCACACATACTGGAGATCCCTTAAGCAAACACAGGCCTTCTCTGCACTACTGGCTGCTGGTGAACTTGCTTACAGAGTTCACAGTACTCAGGCACTCCTTATCATCAGTGCAGTGTGCTCCACCCTCCACATATGATTAGTTAATTCTGCTGAGAAGAACACACACACCCACTGTAGTGAAAAGCTGTGCTCATGGTGGGCAGAGTCCATTGTTTGAATCCACCCATATTTGGCAGCTCCACCAGCCTTCACATTTTGCTCTTTTTTGTTGGTCCACCAAACGAAACAAACCTATACAAAAGTGTGTAGGGTTTGCACAATATGAGATTTTAATATTATCAGTCAGAACAACCATCAAAGGAATGAAAACAGAAGAGCTGTTGTTGGTTCAACAAACATTTTGTTACTATAATTGAAACTTGAAATCATTTTGTTAATGGAAGTTTGTGTAAAAAGTCTCCCTTTTGAAAATAACTAAAATAAAGGGGAGATTCTCCTTCCAGTTGCATTTTTTTCAGTATTGTAAATAAGCAAATGTACACAGTATGATATCTGGCAACTGTTGCATCACGGTATACCTTGAAACTGGTATATCACTGCAACCCTAAGGTACTTGTTTAATGCAGGGGATGTTAATTTAAATGAACACCTGCATGGACAGAAATATGATATGAGGAGAAATCAAGTGATACTTAACCCAAAACTGATCCCGATGGCTGTGTCATCGGTGTGTCTTTATCTGAGTAGCCTCGGCTATCAGTGTGTGAATGTTAGTGTGAATGGTTGAATGTGACAGGCAGAGTTACAGGGCTTTGAGTGGCCAGAAGACTGGAAAGGTAATTTATAAATCAGTTATTAGTTAATTGGTTTAAATAATTTAACAGATCAAAAATGTATTAGCCAATAATGCATAAGATGAGGGGTGTATGGTGTAATGGGCAAATATGTGGAGCAGGGATACATTGCGTCACATAGGCAGGGCAAAGCGGGATTTTACCTGCTACACAGATTCTGTCTCTGCAGCGTGTGGTTGCTGCCAGCTTCATTGTGTGTGTGTGTGTGTCTGTGTGTGTATTGAGTTTTCCCAAGTGATAACGCAGTTGATCATGAAAAGTTTTGGTATGTTTGCTAAGTATTTAGGCTACATTAACTGGTACTGAATTATCTGATTGGATCATTTTAACAACAGGAAGCCTTGATTGATTTATTTTAATGTGAAATGTAAACACACACAAGGTAGCACAATGCCCACGCACATGTGGGCGGACAGCGGGTGAGAACTATATTTTTTAATTTTTCGGAATAAAACAAATGAAAAGATGTGCAGTATATGGGTAATATTTTGACATCTAAATCCCGATTATCAAGCCGCTATTCCTTTTATTTTGAAAGTCAGTGACACAAGTTGAACCTTTGACCTTGTTGTCACCGCATGGGGGACTTCACAGTGAAACTTTGCAGCCCGAGGATGAGGTGGCAGCCAACATCGAGTTCAAAACGACCAAGGAGGATCCTTTTGAGGTTTTATGGCAGTGACGGAGCATGCTAAAACGCTTCCTAACCTGGCAGTGATTGAATGTTTTTGCCATCGTGGCACTGAGCGCTGCCAGTGAAAGAGATGTCTCCTCTGCTGGATTTGTAATTTAAGAATGGAGAACCCAGCTTAATGTAAGTGACTGTAGCCTGTGTGTGCTTAATCACAGGTGCGGGTCGGGTGTGGCTTTGACTTAGACATAATGACTGGTAACAGGTTGGTTCTGGTACTGAGCTTTAGGTGGGTGGGTGCAGGTTTTAAAAAAATGGACCCATGCAGGACTCTGGCCTGCCTCACGCTGCTCACTGAAGCGGCCCTGTTGATTGACATAAAGTTGTGATAATTCCTCGGCGTTGTTTGTTGGCTGTGCGGTTTGGCCAGGGTCATGCTAACGCTAAACTAGCATTTTGGACAGAAGCAGCTGCTGGAATTCAATTAAATGAGGATACTTTAAATCAAAGCATGCCATTTTTTTATGGGTATTTCCCCCCAAATCGGTTCACTTTTAAAAGGTTCACTTTTTAAATTGAAATTATGCTGTAAAAACTGTAACCATGAAACTGTGACATTTTCTGTGATTGTTATTGTAAAGTGAAAATCTCATAACGTTGCAGTCCCGGTGCTGGCTCATAAGACACCAAAATCAAGAGGGGAAAGCTGCACACTAAACTCATTTTTACTTTTATGAATATTTTTTACTGCACATTTGTCAACACATTGATTAAAACAAAATCGAACACATCAGACCCCAGCTGGATTACCTTTCCGATATAGTAGAACGGGAACCAAGAGAGGAAGATGTCAGCAAAAAACTCTGCCACACTGAAGACTCCATACACCACCCAGTAGGTAAGCCATTTAGTATCATCATCTTTGGTGGCACTTTCAATGGCCTTAATCCTGGAGAGAGAAAGGAGCAACATGTTAGATAAATACTTTGATATATGAAGTCAACTTAACTCTCACTCTTGAAAAAGAAACTGGTGACTGTGTTCGAGAGAACACAAACTCCTTCGTATTCTCTCTTTCCTTTCTTCTCTTGTTCTGTCACCCATGGAGCCTTATATTGCACTGTCTTTCTAGAACAGTCTTGACTACTTCAATTAGGGATGCATGATTTTTTTTTTTTTTTTTTGCAGATATCCAATATGCCGATATGTAATAACTCATTTGGCCAATAGCTACCAATATCGATATATCCACTTTTTTCCCCCCACCTAATTCTAGTGATCATCAAATCTCTTCTGTGGGGAAATTAACATCATATTATGCATGCATACCCTTATTGTGATGGCCCACCAGCAGATGGAGAGGTGAAATACAATACTTTTCAATGTATGCAATATTCATTCATTGTGCAAAATGGGCGGCATGGTGTTACAGTGGATAGCACTGTTGCCTCATAGCAAGAGGGTTCTTCTAAGGTACTGCACTCAGTGTGGCGGACCCTCCACATGAGCGTGGAAATAGAGTGAAAGTGGGTAGGGAGAGGGTGCAGGGGGTGGTTTGGGAAAGGCCCCAAACCTTTCCAGAGCCACAGAAGACATTATATGTCTGTTTCCTCAGGCTGAGTAGTTCTATCCACGACTATTAAACTAACCTTGATGTGTTTAATTGGAGTGCTCCTTTAAATCTCTGCAGCCACCTGAGGGCAACAGGTCAGTTATGTGTCATACAGTGAAACTTAAGCATTAAGGTGCTCTGGAGCAGGGGATCAGTTTGACTGATGCTTATACTCTTGTTCTATCACTGATAACATTTAATATTTTTAGGCTCAATGAGATAATGATTGTAAATAATTACTATGCCAGCTACAGCCACTGAAAAACTAGCCTCTGTAAATTAGCTCCCAATAAATTATAAATGCATCATTACAGTCAAATGACCAATAATTTACTTTCTTCAAGCATTTCTTTTTACACATTTTCATCTTTTCCTCTCTGTGTTACCAATTGTAACAAAGTTTTAGTGATTTTTACTTATTTACAATAGTTTGTTGATTATGATACAAGAACCTTTGCAAACAAATATCTTATATTTGGAATTAATTTTGATTACTTTGTACAGATGAGTTTTCACCTGACAATAAAGGGTTCTTTTCTGTAGTAATAGTAGTAGTTTTATTTGGTTCAGTAGTTAATTAAACAGATGCATTCCAGAAAAGCAGTACATATAAATGAATGAACCAAAAAGGTGTAGGCTGAAGCCGTAGCTTATATGATGCCAACCCTTTTTACACTACATCACACCAAAACAAAAACAAAAAGTGTTCCAACAAAAACAAAAAGTGTTACAGAGATCAATTACAACGAAAATCATGTGATATAGGCTTAGGAAATTTACAGGAGAAGCTGCCCAAGGAAACTTAATATACTTGGTCATACCAAGAATTTATATTTATCAATTGCCCTAAGTTTAAACATTTTTTGAATTTACAGATAGAACTACACATTTTTAACTCATCACAGAGACTATTCCACAAGTTTACCCCTTTAACAGAAATACATCTACTTCTGAAGTTTGTCCTTACTTTAATTTTTTTAAACACACAAATTCCTCTGAGTTCATACCGACTTACTCTGGGAGAAAACATTTTGAATGCAGTAAGGAAGTAGATTGTTGTGGGCTTTGAACATTATAAGAGAAGTTCTTAATTCAACGAGATCATCACATGAAGTCCACAGTGATTACAGTTTTTCTCGATTGTTTACACACATTTTCTGAAAGCATGCCTCATACTCTCAGAACTCTACACACAAATCAAAAAACACACACACAATGGGCAAAACCCCTCAATTCTCCTGCAAAATGAAACTTTACATTCAAAACAATGTTATTTCTTCTCAAAATGGTATTTTGTTTTCAAATGACACACACAAACCATCATATGAATAGACATTTATAAGAACCAGTTGAACACTGATGTGCTCAATGTAAAACACTATGATGAATGGAAGACACTTCTTCTCCATTCATCATAATGACTTAGGCCTTTTTTTTGTTCAGTGTTACACTTACTACAGACAGTACATACATAAGTGTGATGTAAAACATTTTAGAATATTGTTTTTATACTCAGAACACACAAATACACGGTAACAAATATATTTTATTTTTCCCACAAAAACAATGTACACAGTGTACATTCCAACCAACACAAAGTTACACATACAGTGGTCTACATACAAAACAACAGATGAATTTACTGTATACAGTTACAGTAAAAAAACAAAACAAAACTATGCTGCCACATGTGGCTCGGATCTCATCAGAGATTACGGTCCTTGGCCTTCCTCGTCCTTGTCCTCCCCGTCCTCCTCCTCTTACTCTCACTCCTCTGGCTCTGGCTCTGCCTCTGTTTCCAATGTTGGCATCCATTGCTCCAAAACAGAAAAGCTCACCTGTTGCCCTTTTATGCTAAAGCTCTGATTGCTAATTGTAAAACTGTGTGACAGGTGTTTGCCCATGTGATGAGTCAGTGTGCATAGTAGGGCAATTAACTTTAGAATTTGTTTGTGTTCCTTGTGAAAACAAGAGATTTTCTTCATGAAAATTGTGCCAAATGCAGAGAATTGTGTGTAGTGTTTTGAAAAAAAGTGTGTTTTAGAACTGCAATTTGAGTGTAAAGCAGGAATTGTGCTTGTAGTTTAGCAGAATTGGTTCAGGGGGTTGGTGCATGAGTTACATGTTGTGGTCATTGTGCCTCAAGTACCAGTATTTGTGTGTAAACAACTGAGAAAAACTGTAAATGTTGTACTGTAAGATCATAAAGTATGACAACTTTTAAAAGGGGTGAGTACTTAGGCCTTTTTGCGCTATTCATCATTTACTAAATGAAATTCTTCGCAAAGGTTGTTGTACCAAACACAGCTATTCAATACATTTACCAAATGTGCTGTTTAAATAGAGCCTGTTGACCTGTTACAAGTATATAACAAGGTTACAGAGACACATGGTGGTGTCCTGTTATTTTGTTCCTGTTTGTTTTCATTAATCTTCCCTCTTGTCAAACACATAGCAGCTCTTAAGGATGTGTGCAACAGCACAAAGAAAGAGGAAAAAAGAAAAGAAAGAAGAAAATAGAAGAAGAGAGAAGAATATAGTATCGGTAAGCACTAAGGCAAAGCAAATTTATTTATACAGAACATTTCACACCCAAAGGCCACCCAAAGTGCTTTTATAGATTACACAGGTAAGAGCACAAGAGGCAAATCAGTAAAACTATAAAAGCAGGCAGGAGCACAGTTAATAAAAACAAAGGTAAAGAGGCAAAAGCACACAAACTGAAATATAAAAAAAACTATATGTATATATATATATACTATATGTGTTTTCTCATGAGGCCTGTTTCTACTAGCAGTCTTTATCATGTATTTCTATTCTCCCTGAGGCCTGTCTGTCTCAGTATAAAGGCTCCTTTCTGTTTCAGTCACATGTTGCCAGCTTCAATAATGCAACTACCAGAAATGACAAACAAGCTCAACTGTTCACCAGATCATCTCAACAATCCCTAAGTTAACTCCAAAACTCAACGACCTGGGAGGAAATGATGGGCTGTCTGGGTGTTACTGATTATATAGTAAAGTCAGGACAAAATACTAAGACCATACTAAGACCTTTTGTTTCATAACAATAAGCTTACAGCAGTATGTGCAGGCTCACAGACAAGCAGCAGTATGCAGTATGTGTAGTAAGAACCTTGCTTTTTAAAGCAAAATTTTAGAGAAACTTGTTTTTAACCAGTAAAATGCTTTTATGAGCAGTCACAATATTTATGAAAAATATCAATCCGGTTTTTGGACTAATCACAGTACAGAGACGGCACTGGTTAAAATTGTTAATGACCTCAGGTGCAATATGGATATGAAAAGTCCTTCCATATTAGTACTACTTGACTTAAGTGCAGCATTCGATACAGTAGACCACTCAGTCCTTCTAGACTCCACAGTGTGATTGGCATCTCTGGTACTGTTTTTAACTGGTTTAAATTAGGGCTGTCCCAAACGATTATTTTTCTAACTACATATAAATGAATGAACCAAAAAGCGATTATTTTTTTCGATTGATCGACTAATCTAACGATTAATTTTTTTGATTAGTTAAATGATCATTTTTTTGATTATCGATTATTTTTCCATTATTTGATTAATGAGGCAATTTAAACAATATGACTACCAAAACATTTCTTATTAACATTAACATTTATTGGGGCGTCGGTGGCTTAGTGGATAGAGCAGGCGCCCCATGTACAAGGCTGTTGCCGCAGCAGGCCCGGGTTCGACTCCAGCCTGTGGCCGTTTGCTGCATGCCACTCCCACTCTCTCTCCCCCTTTCACACTTGTCTGTCCTATCAAATAAAGGCTAAAAATGCTGCAAAAAATATCTTTATAACATTAACATTTATTGAAACATCTGTGTTTCGGGGGGGCAACCTATTTTTACCTAATTTTTTTTTCTATATAGCACCAGATCACAACAGAAGTCATTTAAGGTTACCTTTGCTATAGAACAGGTCTATACCTTGTCCTTTTATTAAACAAACTAAATAGCCTCATGTTTTTCATCTTATGTAATTTCTGTCTCTACATGGTCGCACCTTTACAGTTCTCCTCTGCGCTCTGTAACATGCAAGGTGGAGGTCTGCCCCGATGCGCGCACAAACACACACAAACATGTGCACGCACGCGCAGCACTGCTGCTGCCGCTGTCATTTTTTTGTCTGAACCGACGACGACGACGACGATAACAATGTCAGCGCGTCACCCCTAGCCCTAGTTTAAATCTTATCTTAGCGACAGAGTATTCTTTTGTAAATATTGATGAATGTTCATCAACAAGCTACAAAATGAACTGTGGAGTTCCTCAAGGTTCCATTTTAGGTCCTACTCTTTTTAATCTTTATATGTTACCACTGGGAAACATTATCAGGAGGCACCGCATCAATTTCCACAGCTATGCTGATGACACAGTTTTATATTGCCATGTCTCCTGATGACCCAGGGCCAATAGATGCCCCTTTTAACTGTATCATGGATATTAAATCATGGATGGCTAAGAATTTTCTACAGTTCAACCAGGACAAATCTGAAATTTTGGTCATTGGTACTGAAGCCCAAAGAGAGAAACTCAATAAGAGATTGCACGCACTGGCACTGAACCCTTGTCAACAGGTAAAAAACTTGGGTATCATCTTTGATTCAAATCTAAGTTTTGAACCCCACTGTAGAAATTTCACCAAGACTGCATTTTATAATTTAAAAAACATTGCCAGATGTTGACCGTTTCTCTCTCAAGCCAGTACAAAGACACTAATTCACGCTTTTATTACCTGCAGAATGGACTACTGCAATGCCCTGCTCTCTGGTCTCCCAAAAAAGAATATATGTCAGTTACAGTTAATTCAGAACTCAGCCACACGTGTGCTGACGAAGACCAGAAAGAGAGCACACATTACACCCATTCTAAAGTCTCTGCACTGGCTACCCGTTTTTTTAGAATTGATTTTAAGATCCTTTTATTGGTTTACAAAGCTCTTAATGGTCTTAGTCCTTCCTATTTATCAGACTTGCTTTTATCCTATGAAACCTCTAGAACCCTCAGGTTGTCTGGTAGTGGGGTGGACAAAAACCCATGGAGAGGCATCTTTTTATTATTATGGTCCTCGTCTCTGGAACAGCCTTCCTGAGGACCTGAGGGCAGCAGAGAGTGCTGATATTTTTAAAAGCAAACTTATAACCTATCTTTTTAATGTGGCTTTCAATTGAATTTTACTTATTTATTAATCTGCCTTTTATTTTCTATCTTAGCCTGTCTTACTACTCTTCTGTTTGTTCTATTTTATTGTTTCTTCTTCGTAACCCACCTTTTATGTCTGTTTTTCTTCATTACTTTTACTCTTTCACTCCTAATATCTCCAGTTTTACTCACTTTATATACTTCACTTTATATATTTTTACTCTATCCTTTTATGTATATTTAAATCTTAATTTTACCTCTAGTGTTTCCTCATCGCAGATTTTTAAAAGTTATGATGCCATTTTCTGAGTTCCCTGAGTTCCTATTTTTAATGACTTCCAATGCTTAATGCTTGTTTGTTTGTTTGTTCTGAATATGTGAAGCACTTTGGGTTACACTGCGATGTATGAAAAGTGCTACACAAATAAAGTTTGATTGATTGATTGAAGATTCATTCACTGTTAGTCCGTGTGTCCTGTCCAGAGAATCTCCTGGTAACGGGTGAAACAGGACAATACAGCCACCGTGTTACTGGCCTTTAGAACCAATTGACTACTGGAAAACTAGAGGCCTGAGAGGTGTTCCTAATATTTTGTCCACCCAATTTATCTCGATGATATTGCTGACGGAAAGTGGAGCATTATTGCCAACATTTGACCGCTATCTCTGCCCACACATAAACTAAACTTACGCCACAACGTCAGTGCTGATTAAAATGTGCCGCTGTAGCTAAGAGCACGTTAGCTAGTTAGCAAACGTCCTCTACCAAGCAAGAGATCATTCCATTACATTCCCTTGTCCAGTATTATGCACAAAAATGCTCTATGACAACCCACATATGAAGTTGTCATTAATTTTTGCTAACCTTACCTTGCTAGCTAAGGTTAGCACTTGCATTATTGTTCACAGTATCAAATTATTAAAGACCCAACAAACATTAGTGATGGCTTCTATTCAACCATGGACCACAGAACGCATCTGAACAAGGGGGGGGGGGCATAATTTCAAGTCACGCGCAGGGGGTGGGGGGGCACATGCATTGAAACAGACAATATTACTGATGTATTAAATAACGTTGCGGAGCACTTTTTTTTATTCCGACGCCACACAGTCGCATCTACAGTACACGCATGAACACGAACACATGCTTGCTCAGATTAACCCCTCTGATCCCACTCTAACATTCACACACAACAGGCCAAGCCTATTTACACATAAACGCACAGAAACTATAGCAAATAACAAAGTACATCCAGTCCACAACCACAACCAAAACTCATCTTGCTGCCTTGAATCTAAATCAACATCATATTCATTATCATCACAAGTCAGCACTCATATCAGACTGATGTGCAGAGCCGCACACACACACACACACACACACAAAACAACAAAACAAGCGCAGCTGCGCAGTTACTGAAAAGTAACCACAACGCTGAATTTCTGACCATTACCACCCGCAACCGCAATGTGTATGTCCACTCCTGCCCGCTCCCGCAAAACAAAAAAAAAAAGAGAATTTATGCCCGCACAATAATAGAGATGCATTGATTTTGTGTCTTCTCCCGTCCCGCAGGAGAAAACACATCATTTTATAGGCTATTAATAAAGAGATTCATGGGGTTGTTTGTTTCGTTTCCCTGGTCTGCATGTCTTTTGACGCACTGGTCAGGAATAGCGCTCCTATTTCCTTGTTTTCATTTTATTTTTAATGAAATAAAGGCTATTTCATATTCTATTCTCCTCCTCTGTATTTATTTATTTTTCTACCTTTATATAATCACGCAGTGATTGAGGTTAAGGCAAGCCCGGTGCCAGGATGAAGTTACTGAGGGGGCGGTTAAAAATTACGAGGGGGCAAATCTTTATTATGCAACATACCTAGGTTCACACAGTGAGTTATAAAGAGCGCGCAGACGTGCGTAATAGTCGCGCGTAATGACAGCTCGTCGTCGGTGAACCACAATAAACTGCACATCTTCTTTCATGTTTGTCTCATAACAGATGGAGCTGACAGACAGACAGACAGACAGACAGACAGGTGGAGCAAGCAGCAAACTGGTATGAAAGCTGGTTCAGGGCATATTCGTCCATTTATGAATAAATATGGAGTGGAAACGCTCATGCATGTGCACCAAGTTCCTGTGTTGACATCCTGTCGCTAGGCTACATCTTCTTCTTCTTTTTCTTCTTCTTCTACTGTTTAATGGGGACCCGGTGGGACCCAATCCCAATGCAGCCCTCTATGTCAGAGTACAAAAGTTACCCGGGCCATGGCCCCCCTGGCCCCCCCGGTTCCACGGTCTATGTATTCAACAACAGTACTGGTACTTAGGGCTTCTTGTTGTCCCCAGCCACCATGTCAAAAGTTGAAAGGTTGCTCACAAAAATGGCGACCCTTGAGTCACAGTAGCTCAAAGCACAGACAGAAAGTGGAGGGTGACAATGTATACTAAGAAAAAAATAAAAATTAAAAATAGAAATTATGTCTATACAGTATATATATATATATATATATATATATATATATATATATATACACGTCTTTCTGATTAAAATATAAAAAAATATATATAAAAAAGTAAGGCACTAAAAAGAATGAACTGTACACACAAGATTATTTACACTATATACACAATGGATGCGGAATGTTGCACAGAGTATGTAAAGTTTTAGCAGCAATGATCTTTTTAATTGTTATGGAGCAGACATGATGGTGCTACATTACATCAGATGTTGCTGTTAAAGAGTCTGACAGCTGATGGGATGAATGACGTGCGGTAGCGCTCCTTCTTGCACTGTGGGTGCAGCAGTCTGCTGCTGATTGAGCTGCTCAGTGCACGGACAGTCTCATGCAGGGGGTGAGAGGTGTTGTCCATGATGGATATCAGCTTGGCTAACATTCTCCTCTTGCCCACCTCCTCGATGGTCTCCAGGGAAAAGTCCAGGACCGAGCTGGCCCTCCTGACCAGCTTGTTCAGTCTTTTGCTGTTGCTCTCCGTGCTTCCACAGCTCCAGAAGACCACTGCATAGTGGCATGGCAGATGCTACCACACTGTCATATAAAGTCCTTAGCAGTGTCCTGCACACTCCAAAAGACCTCAGTCACCTCAGCAGGTGGTACTGTGGTATCGAAGTTGTTATCGACTATTGTGGAATTTCACTGGTATTGGAATCAGCTACTAAATTTCTGGTATGGTAAGATACTTAATGTATGTCAACTCAACATGCTTGTTTTTGCATTTTTAGTGGACATAAACTGACAGTGCACAAATGCCCTGAGTGTTTCGTTGCAACCTGTTACGTTGCTGCAGTTCTTCCGCTCAACCCAGGACCAATTTCACAAATTGTTATTCTAGACACAAAAACATGAGAAAATATAATACACAAACAAACAAATTATAGCCTCCAAAATAACCATATAGTTAAATCAACACCAACCAAAAACAGCCTGAACAAAGACTGAACATTAGAGCGTTTATGAAGGGAGAATTTAATGCAGGACTATTTGCATAGAGTATGTTAGTTTTGGTTGGAAGCTGAACTAACAACTAGGTACATTTCAGACAGAAAACTACTTGCAGTTCAGGAGCTGTCAGTCCAGTTTTCCATTATCTAATACACATTTTACCTGTTGTTTTTTTGTTCCTGTGTTATTTAAATGTCTGTGTCCTCCAGGCTGTGATAAACCTGTTCTTTCCAACCCACTATTAATCAAAGGATATATTCCCTAATGACATTAAGAACAGAGCTGAAAATTCAAGTCCTGTCAGAGCCTTTCCTATACTCCGATGAAGCTATAACAACCTGGGTGTAACCACTGCTCAGGGCAAGTACCTTTGACATTTACTAACCAGTTCACTGTGTGCACGACTGATGAGCATATTAGCCCAGTTACATCAAAACTCATCACAAAAGGGAAAAGTTTTAGTTGTCAAGAACTTTATGCTGCTGCTCCTGTGAAACATGCTGATGTGACTCTCTGATCACAAAAAACACTGCTTGCCTCAGATGTTATAATCCACATTACTGTTTGTACATTAAGGTAAGCCTGGGAACCTTGCACACAACTGCACAGCAGGTTTGGGCTGACACTGGAGTCTTTAGTGATACAATATCACAGGGCAGGGCTGTAGCCAATACACATATTCAGGTTCTAACAAATCCCAAATCTGAATATAACTGAATTCAAACTGAGTCAACAGGGAGATGAGACTGTGGCAAAACCCTGTCTGAAAGGGGATCAAATACAAAAAATTAATGAAAACTTGACATAACTTGACATAATGTAACTAGACAAGAGCATTCTTGTGCATAATACTGGACAAGGCAAAGTAATAGAATGATCTTTTAAGAATAATAATAATAATAATTATAATAATACATTAGAGTTATATAGTGTTTTCAGGATACTCAAAGACACTTTACAAAGAGCAATAGCAGCAATAAAACAAAACAAACAAACAAACAAAAAAACAATCCATAGGGGGGTCAGCAGACGTGAGAGTGCGGTAGGGAGTGTGCTGGTGGAGGAGCTCAGACAGGTAGGGGGGAGCCAGGTTGTGGAGAGCTTTGAAAGTGATAGAGGAGGGTATTGCAGTAGTCGAGTCTGGAAGTGAGTGATGAGGGTCTGTGCAACTGAGAAGAGATAGATAGCCTTTTATTGTCCCATGGGGAAATTTGTTTTCACAAACTGTCAACAACAACAGGAGAGGGATGGACGGAGGCGGGCGATGTTCCTGAGATGGAAGAAGGCTGTTTTGGTGATGTGTTTGATGTGTTGGTCAAAGGAGAGGGTCTGGTCGAAGATGACACCAAGGTTATGGACATGGGGGGAGGAGAGCACAGTGGAGCCATCGATGGAGAGGGAGAAGTTGTGGGTGGATTTGATGAGAGACTTGGGGCCAATGATGATGACTTCTGATTTGTCACAGTTGAGTTTGAGGAAGCTGGTTTGCAGCCAGGATTTTATTTCACTGATGCAGTTGGTGAGGGTTGAGTGAGTGGCAGGAGTGATGGCTTTGGTGGAGATATGGAGTTGAATGTCATCCACAAAGCAGTGAAACTGAAGTCCATGACGGCGGATTATGTGACCGAGGGGGAGAGGAGAAAGTCATTTGTGACTTTGAGGAGGGCAGATTCAGTGCTGTGTTGGGAACGGAAACTGGACTGGGATGATTCCTAAAGGTTATTAGCAGAGAGGTGGGCTTTGAGTTGTGAAGCAACAGCACGTTCCAGAAGGTCTGTAGTTGTTTGGGATGTCAGGATTGAGTCCAGGCTTTTTTAAGATGGGGGTGACAGCAGCAAGTTTGAGGGAGAGTGGGACAGAGCCAGTAGATAGGGAGGAGTTAATTATTGTTGTGATGAGCGAGGACAAAGTGGGAAGGCAAGCCTTGATAAAATGGGATGGGATAGGGTCCAGGGTGCAAGAGTCAGCTTTCATTCCCACCATGAGAATGGGTAAGCCTGTGAGGGAGATTGGGGTGAACTGAGAGAGAGGTAGGCAGGTTAAAGCCTGATTTATGGTCCTGCGGCGTACCTACGACGTACCTACGTTGTTGCCGCGACGCCGTTGTGAACCCTTCGAACTTCTCCGCCACTCATTTCACTCCAGTGCAATTCACCGCCAGAGCGGCAGGGGGCTGCATTCCTTTCCTGAATGGTTATCGTCGTCTCTAGCTGATTCTTTGTTTAGCTTCTGGCTTTTCCGGTCACAGTGAACAAAAGTGACCGAGAGAGAGAGAATCTTGCTAGAGTTGGAGTTGCTGGATGTCGAAGAAAGTATGTTAATACTGCAACATCTACATCGCAACAGAAGATGTTTAAAGGAGCAATAAGCAAAATTCATCATTTCTAGATGGAAGGAATTAAAAAATTGCTATGTGAAGAACTAGAGGTGTAATTTCATTATAGCATGACCTCACACACCCTCTCTCTGTGTTGATCTCCAGCCCATTGTTTACAAGCCGGTCCGGCTGCGCGTTCATGTACGTTCATGTGAACCCCCCCCCCCTCCTCCTCCTCCTCCTCTCGGAGCCCTTGGCCCTCCCTCCCTATAAAAGGCTACAGCCAGTGAGCAATGGCAGCGCGTATTTTCGAAATGAAATGGCAGAGAGCGGAACATCTACCTGAAGACGACCAGGATCTGACATTACCTCTTAAGAAACAACGGTTGTTGGCGAAGAAGTTGTCGGATAAAGAAAGGGACAGAACTCGGATTAACATTGGCCTTGCATTTCCAAGGTGGAGAGCGCTGCGAGAGCTAAAGGGGCTACAATCTGACTCGGAGCTAGCTCTTCTTCTCCTGGACAGGTACAACATAAAGTCAAATGTCTGTTTTAATTAGTGTTACAGTAACGTTAAGCACATGTCGCTATGTCGATTCAATTAAATTTAACGCTACAATCGTAGCATGGGTTGATGTCCGGAGCTTGAGTTATTAGCGGCTCGGTCCCAGCAATGGGTCAGGCGTTTCAGTTGTGTTAGGTGAGTAGCCCGGCAGCCCAGCTAACATTTGCAATTAGCATTGTAAAATGTAGCCCGGCAGGCAGCCTGGTGGGCTGTGTTTAGCTATTCCCCTGCTACTTCAATGATGATGGTCCCTGTAATAAATGCAATATATTTGCTGAAATGGAGGTGAGGCTCAGTGACTAGAAGAGCTGGTAGAAGCGCTCCATAGCTGCAAGCTACTCCAGTAGCCGTAGTAGCTCTAGTGCTAACTCTGGGAGCTAACGCTAACATTCCTCTCTTCTCCATGAGCCCGCCAGGCTCCACGCTGGAGCTCGCCGGAGCCGAGAAGCAAGCTCCCGGAACGTTAGCATGGCAGCTGACTGGTGCTAATGCTAACGTCCCCACGCTTCTCGGCTCCGACTCACTGAGCCTGGCGGAGAAGCGTGGGGACGTTAGCACTAATGGGCTGCCATGCTAACGTTCCAACTCTTCTCCGTGAGACCGTGAGCCCGGCTCCCGGCTCAGTTGGAGTTGGAGCGTTAGCATGGTAGCCGAGTAGTGCTAACAGGAAAGCAGGGAAATAGCTAAACACAGCAGAGACCGAGAGTGAGTGAAAGACATTGCTAACTGCTAAACTAAGTTGGCTGTTTAGGTTTTATTTCCTTGCCCCTGTGGCGAGTGAATCTGCCTGCAGTGAAAGCGGGGGCTAACCGGTGCTTCCTCCTCATGCTCCACTTCATTCAGCTGCTAACACAGCCAGTTAGCCTCCGCTAGCTGGGAAGCTAGCGGAGGCTAACTGGCTGGAAATACGGAACTGGAAATGCGTTGCTACCAAGCCAACCAATCACAGCCCTCTCGGTCTGCGCTGCCTCGACGTGTAGTTACACTTTTTTGGGAGGTACGCCGGGGGCTATGGCAAGCTTCCTGCGTAGCCACGTACCCTACGACGTCGGTACGTTGTTGATTTAATGCAGGACCATAAATCAGGCTTTAGGGAGGGCAAAGGGGGGGGCGGAGGGAGAGATGGAATAGTGGCCAGGTCTCTGTGGATAGTATCAACTTTTTCTTGGAAAAATGACAGACAAGAGGTGCATTTATTGACTGTGAAGGATTGGGAACAGTTGTCAAGGGGGTTGATTAGTTTGTTGATTGTGGAGAAAAGTTCTTTGGCGTTTCCAGAGCCAGACTGTATGAGCTGGGAGTAGTGTTGTCATGGTACCAAAATTGGGACCCACTGTGCGATACCAGTGAAAGTATCACGGTTCTGACTAGTATCACGACAGCAAAAATTAGGCAGATGTGCCTTTTGCCATTTATAAAAAGATAAATCACTTTTCTATACTACATCAATGATATTTCAATGGAATAAATTACTTACTTATTACTTAAATGACTTATTCATACTTCAAAAACAGCATCAATAAGTGATGAGCATAGGGGGATCAAAATAAAATAAATAAATACAATAAAAATCTGTCTCCGTCTCCTTATCTAACGTTGAACATAAATGATAAATCCTTATTCTTCTCCTTTGTCACTCCATGTCTCTCTCTCTCTCTCTCTCTCTCTCTCTCTCTCTCTCTCTCTCTGTCTCTCTCGTGTGTGTGTGTGTGTGTGTGTGTGTGTGTGTTGTCAGGGGCTGGGCGTGGCCTCCAGGTCTCCTGCTGCTTGTTGCCAGACTGTCCATTTACCTCATGTGGTATTCTGCTCAGGACAGTTTCGAAACATTGAGAATTGTGAGAATTTTACTTGTGAACTTTTCTTTTAAAATCTGTTTTCTACATGTTCAGTTCTTCAGACCCCACCCCCCTATTTTCCTGTCATGGACCTGTCCAGTTGGACCCAGTCATCCTGCTCACCTGCAAACCTCTGTCTGCCTCAGTCCCTCTGTTCGGCCCTGCAACACCTGCCTGTCTCACTGGCCCACTCTCCTGTCCTAGACCTCAGCCCCCAAACAACAAAGAACCCTCTACCAGATATGACTGGAACCGCTCACTGACTGTCAATAATTTCACTCTATTTTCAACAAAAACACGTAACATGGGTCCTAAAATCCACAATCTACAACATCTTGTACTTAAAAAGGTTAATTTTTTTATCATAAAATATATTTTAGTGTACTCTTGAGCTGTAAATTGAGTAAGTTTGCCCTGGCCGGTGGGTGGTGCTTGGTTTTGGCTCAACTGTTTTCAACATAGCGGCCGAGTCACAAACTTTCTCATTTCACAGCTAAACAGTAACTAAAATATGTTACATATACGTTACAACACTTCAGGTGAGAAATAGGGAATGCTGTAACAGAATGTTGATTTATATTTTTTAAGTGCTGCCTGAATTGACAGGTTGACTGCATTTAACAAGCGGTGACTGACAGCTGCTTTAGCTCCTCGGCTCTGATTGGTTGTGTTTGTTTGGGTCAGTTGGATTCTTGCAAATACAATTTGGAAGCACTACGAGGAGGCAGTCACATGATTGTTTTCACAGGTTATCTGTCTCATGTACTACTGTCAGGATATAAAGACAGCTTCAGCAAATATGACAAAGGTTTTTTTCTAAAAGTTAACAATAGTTTTAAGAATTCAGTGGAGTTCCAGGTTTTTAAATTGCAAGCTGTGCTTAATTTGATTGAGCGATCCTCACTTTCACTTTCATACTGCTCTTCGGCATAGGAAGCTGCAGACACAGAGGTAGCCGCCCGGAGGAAGAGAGGCTTTGCTCAGTCAAGCCCAGAGATAACATTATCTTCTGCCTTCTGCTTGGAAGTGGTGAATTTACAGCTCACAGCAACGTGTCTCTGACTTTTGTTTGATATCTAGTATTGGCAAAAAATGCTGTTGCACATTTCCAATCCATCGCTAGTTAGCTTGTTTACTATATAACATGTTGCACTAGATGTTCTGCTGAACCCTGTTGAAACTCTTCAACTTCGTACTGAACAGCCAAATCTGATTCGACTGACATTATTTCTGAGTTAGGTAGAGCCAAACTTCTACCACTTTATTTGACTTAACTTTAATTAGTAATTTTGTCACTAATATTTATTGTAAAAGATAAAAACTAGGACTTGAAACCACATTTCTAGTGATATAATGTTGCAATCATGTCAGTGCCACATAATGTCTGAAGTTCAAGTAGCATGAAGGCATAAATACGGAAGGAAGCAGAGAGCTTGTGGTTACTGACACGATCAGACTGACTTTTTTTCAGCCCTTTGAGATCAGGACTATCTGATGTTATTTTCTGAAGATAACAAATGGTGCTCATGTTAAGATTTTTAAAATTGTGGTCTGCTTGTATCATTAACTAAAGATACCAAATATTTTATTTTTGTTATCTCAGTCTTATTGGCTACAGATAATTCTGTTCACTCTATATTGGTCTATATATTGTTTATTTGTATAGGGACAAGTATATAGCACACATAAATGCCACACTACAGCATTTATAGCCTGAGCTAGTTTGCAATGCCCATGCCTAGCTGGGCCTTAAAATCCAAAAGACACAGCAACAAAAACACAAGTGACAGGGTAAAGTACACACAAGTAGAAGTACAGACAGAACAATACAAGACACAAACTGCAATACATAATAAGCACCATGGAATAGGAAGCACCAAATCATTTATGACTACATAACTGATTCCTCTTCAAAAAGTGCTTCAGGTTGAGTTTAAAGTGATCGAAATCAGTCCTGAGGGTAATGAATTCCAAATGTTAATTCCATGAACAGCAAAGGCTGTTTGTCCAAATGAGGATTTACATAAGGGAACCTTACAGTTCCCACTGGCTGCTCCACGTGTTACTGAGCCAGAAGCTCTAAGTGGAACCACAAGGTCACTGTGCACCTGGGGAGCCTGATTATGTAGGCATTTATGGATGAGTTTGAAGTTGGCAAAATTAATGAAATTATCAAAACTTAGTATATTTAGTTTCTGAAGAACATGGCAATGATGTGCTCTTATTGGTTTCCCGTCCAAAATTTTAATTGCTCGATTATATATCGCCATAAGAGGCTTAATTGTTGTAGATGTTGCTTGTGACCAAGAGGTCACACAGTAACTTCAATGTGAAAAAAATCATAGCGTGCATGAAACTGTTCGCAGCATGAAACAGGAAGCAGTCCCCGATAAGTCTAAGGGCCAGATCTACTAAAGGTTTGCGTGTATAAAAACGTGTGCAAACTCATTGCGCACGCAAAAAAATGTACAAACTGATTTACTAACCGTGCTCACTAAGGGTTGCGTCTTTCAAAGGTGCAAAATAGCGTGTCTGCATCCAGTTAGTACGTTTGCTGCAATGAATATGCAATGTGGGGTGTTTACACGCAATTGTACGTGTGCTGGGTGGAGAAAATGTAAATATATTAATTTAGCACAGGCAAAGTGATTTATCAAACCTGGAAGCAATTTTGCTCATAGAAACTGCATCTATATTTAACACGTGTCAAAGGGAGGTGCAAACGGTTTGTATGCGTAATTGCGCAAACATGGCTGCATTTATTGTCGCAAGAAGGAGACATCGAAACGATGAAAGAAGACGCAGAGAGCGCATTTTTCACCCTCGTGTCAACATTTTTGGAATGAATGAGGAAACAATTATTAAAACATATCGCCTATCGCCATTTTGGAGCTGTTGGAGGAACTCTGAGCGGATTTGGAGCCAGCCACGAGAAGGAGTCACGCAATACCTGCAATGACAAAACTCCTTGCAAGTTTACATTTTTTTGCAACTGGATCACCAGCGTATGGTAGCTATTACAGCTGGGATCTCCCAATCCCGTTTTTCAGCTGTGTTGTCTGAAGTGACAAGTGTGCTGTCTGAAGTCCTAAATGCAGGTTTCTTTGCTGTAGCTCATTTAAGTGTTTATTGGCCTCATCGACCAACACCTCTAATTCCATAGGGTAGAATTTCACTTTGCGCTTTCTCTCTAAACTCGCCATGCTGCAAACCATTAAACACGCAAAACCCTCATTTAAATAGGGTGTCTCCAACACGTTTGCACCTGTTGTCATTTACGCAATCACTCTTAGTAAATCACCTGCAAACCGCGGTTCAGCCCCACACACAAAATTCTAGATTGCGCACACAAATTAGAACACGCAAATTGGGATCTTAGTAGATCCGGCCCTAAATGTATGTAAGTTTGCTTTTGCAACCCTGCTCACCATCTTAACGTGCTTCTCAAATTTTAGCTGTGAATCTAATATGAGGCCGAGGTATTTCACCTCTGAGACCTGTTCGATATGTTGTCCATTAATATTTACATTTAAGACATTAGCTTCTGTTAATGAGCGAACCCTGGCAGAAAAGCAAACTGACACCGTCTTCTTAATATTAAGTGAGAGATGTGACTTTTCAAACCATGCTGCTATGGACTCTAAATGACATTTCAGATGTTTGGAAGCTGCCAGAGCAGTTTTCGCAGATACATGTATGACTGTATCATCCGCATACATCTGAAAACCTGCTCCAACACATGATTGTGGTAAGTTATTAATGTACAAGCTAAAAAGGAGCGGACCAAGAACAGAACCCTGAGGTACTCCTGTTCTAGTCTGTAGAAAGGAAGATTTCTCATCATTAATGATAACACACTGTTCCCTGTCAGACAGATAAGACTGAAACCACTGTAACGTTTTGTTGGAGAAATTAAATTTTGAGAGTTTATGAATGAGAATATTGTGATTTAATGTATCAAAAGCTTTTTTTCAGGTCCAGAAAGACTGCCCCAACTACTTAACCTTTATCAATTGACGATTTGAGCTGTTCTATAAGAAAGCAGTTAGCAGTCTCTGTGGAGTAATTTGGATGGAAGCCAAACTGTAGGGGATGCAGATAATTGTTTGATTCTACATATGTGAGCAACTGATGAGCAACAAGTTTTTCAAGGACCTTGGTAAATACAGGTAATACACTGATTGGCCTATAATTACATGCCTGATCAACTGTTCCTGATTTAAAGATGGGTATGACACGGGCCAGTTTCTATTTACTGGGAAAGATCCCACTACTAAGAGAAAGGTTTACTAGATGAGTGAGAGGTATTACCAGAGTGTTTTTGTGTTTTTTCAGAAAGGCAGTATCCAGGTAGTCTCACAACTTAGTCTTTAGACGCTTTGCTTAACTAAAGACTGATGTCTTTCTCCCTGATTTTGTGTTTAGATGGGCGAATACAATTTCAGAGTTTAAAAAAACTCCCTATGTTGCAGAACCAATCGTAAATCCGCAGGGCGGTCCTTCGGTCGCTCGCTAAACTCTTGTGCTCGTAAACATAGTCCGACTGTGTTAAAAGTTTTAAACAAAGTCGCTGTAAGTCCTTCATTTCCACAATCATGTGGACTGAGCATACGTTTGATAAAACAGAGTTAAATCTCTCGGCATCCATTTTCATGCTCTCTGTGTGTTTGTTTCCTTGCGGACGAGAAAAGGGGGAGCGCATATTTCCGGGAAGGCGTGTCCTTTTCAATAATGCAAGAGGCGTTGCTTTGTTGCCAGTCGTTTTCTCCGTGTTAAACACACTTTAGAAAGGAGTGTCCCCAGACTATCAGAAGGCGGAGATCTCTGATTGTCTACTAGTATCCAGGTGGAAAAGATCTTTTGAGTGACTATTGGCAAGTTTATCAACAATTGCTAGGACATCAGTCTGATCTGTTTGCTGTAATGTAAAGACATTATCACATACATTATTTGGGACAGATAGCTCCACATTGTGAGCTTTAAAGCAGTGTTAATTTTGTCGACTAAAACTTAAACGAAAACTTTCCGTTGACGACCCTTTATTCCGTGACTAATTTGTGACGAGAAAGTAAATTTAATAAGAACTGACGAAATCTCTGTTCATTATGAAGTGACGAGTAAAAACGTGATGAAAAGCTGACGCTGGCCGACCGGACAATCTGGATTACAACCATCCTCAATGCCTTGATTGTTTTCCTTTTTAACCAATTAATTATCTTAACTCAAATTCAAATTCTGAGTCTATCTTTCTGATTGGATGACCTCCCCCCACCCTCGGCGCGGTGGCAGTGCACGTCCAGTTTTGCCACACAGAAGCTTTGGCTCCACAGCGGGAAGCCGGGAACAACAACGCCTGTAAAACTCTGTAAAAGTACACCAAAGCACACCACAGCATATGAATGAACATTGGAAGCGGCTGAACCAAGGCTGGGGTTGTTGCCCAGGTTATGAAGGAGTAGAGCTGACCGGGGCTTTGGGTTTAGCCCCGAGCTGGAGCCAGGTGTCCTGGGGAATGGTGACTGAGGTGGAGACCGCAGAAGCCGCTGGAGCCATAGCAGCAGGTGGACTAGACGTAGCAGCCGGAGGTGTAGCAGCGTCAGGTAGATATGGAGCTGTGGCAGCCAGATCTTCAGCAGTAGTGGCGGGGGCTTGTACAGAACCGGAGATGATAGTGTCCAGTTGCCTTTCCGCTTCTTGGATTTTGTACAGTGTGGAAATTCTTTGCTCCAATTCAGCGATCTTCTTGCTGAGACCGACGCAGCTCTCACAGGCCGGTGGTAAGGTGAGTGGAGCCGTGGCTTCTTGTACCTGTGCTCAGCGTTTTTCTTTGGTAACTTAAAATCCAAACATCCAATAGTTAAAATCCTTTATCCGCTTAAAAGTTGCTGCTAAAACCACCAGGGTTTAAAACGTGTATTGTTAAAAGTAGCTTTAAAACCAGATAAAAGTTAGTTTTATGGGAGCCTGTCAAACTGACAGTCACAGATGCCGACACATGCGCAGGTCAGTCCCAGTTCAGTTTGTTATGGTGGAGTCAGTCTCACAGCCTTAAGACAAAGAGGCGTCCAAGAGGGAAACAGAGCTGAAGTGACTCAGGAGAATGAATGGGGGCCTACATGTGATACTGTGTTGACCACAAGGAGCACAAGACTGTGAGATAATGACATCATATCTGTTTCATAACTTCAGTTAAAGATAATCCATTTGTTTTCTCTGTATAATTCAAAGAAACGAACGACAACCACAAAAAAAAAAAAAAAAAAATTTCTAAAAATTATTTAATCAAGTCATGATCACAAGATTTTCAAAGGAAACCCATTAATTTTATAGATGAGGGTTGGTCAGTTTAACAGGAAGTGCTACTGCTCAGCCTGTGAAAACAGATGTAAAATATCTGCTGTAGCTCTGGAGAAGCTTTGTCAAGTCTGATGAAATAACACTGATAATACACACTTGCAATGGTTGGGAAAGACAAACACGTAAAGTAAACCTCATTTGTAGTTAGGGTGCTTAAGTTTGTAACAGTATTTTACACACTAAAATTAGGTGACTTCAAGAGGAAAACCACCTAAATTAAGAATTGTAATATGTATTTTCCATAGTCAAATTTTAATTAATATGTGTGAACATAAGCTACCCTCTCTCAAAGCCAGAAACTAGAGAAAACTCTTAAACTTGTGATGTCATAGGGTATAAAATCTGTAGCTGCTCCACAGACAATGAATAGGACACTGGTTGTCTTTGTTATCTTCTTTCATAATCAAAGCGTCACATATAGGTTTACATTACCAAAGGTTTACGGCACTCTGAGCGGTAAGTCGCTAAAAGAGTCTTAAAAGTCCAAGGCTGTTCATAAAACTTTCAGGACGCCACAGTTTATTTCACACAACTGAACCTGTAATAATCTCGCTTTCAGCCATGCTTGTTGTTGCTGTGCTTAACAGTATGACGTCAATATGTCAACAAGTCAAAATAGTGCGAGTATCACGAGATGAATACTTAAAGGTCAGGTCTATAATGCATTATGATTAATCATGTATGACAACTTATAACAAGGTTTATAAAGTATTATAAGTGGTTACATAATGCATTATAAATTCAGCATTCATAATGCTTTATACTTCCATGCCAAAGTGACGACAGTGTTTGAAAGAAGAATCTGAAGTACTGGGTTACATAGCACATTAGCCAGTTATAAAGACTCAAAGAACTGCTCTGACATATAATAAATGCTTAATTTCTGAAACGGAATAATGCCAGTACTTGCTGAGTGCCAAGCAGGGAGGCAATGGGTCCCATTTTTATAGTCTTTGGTATGACCTGGCCGGAGATCGAACCCATGACCTCCCAGTCTCAGGGCGATACACTCTACCACTAGGCCACTGAGCTGGTGATTACTATTATTATTAGTATTAAAAGACATTTTGAAAAGATGCGTTTTGAGCAGTGATTTGAACTTGGAGAGTATTAGAAATTATACCGGTATTATCGTGAACGATATAATATGGCACACCCCAAGTTCTGACACAGAAAATGTATCCATATACTCAGAACATTCTCCTGGGTACTCTCAGTGTCACCCCTCTGTATAAAAAGACAATGGCGGAATGGGGGGACAGAGTTGTCTCGCCTTTAAGCCAGCATCAGAGGTAGTAATGATGCCCAAACAGTGTCTGTATAAATAGGATAGCCAGCAGGACACAACTGTGGGTGGCTAGGGTGAGAAGTTTTGATGACATGTTATGTGTGTGACGACCCATCAAGAGATTTAAAAAGTAGCTGATAGCAGCTAACTCAAAGAGGAAGAACAGCGGCCGAAAATGTCCACAAATTGGGAAAAAAAAGAGGTCTGGGAGCTCCTTACTATACCATTTCAGATTTAGAGCTTGTATCATCTCCCTGAGAATATACAACAACAAAAAGTGATTCTCTGATTTCTACAGTAACACTATTACCTCAAATTAACCACAGCAATGTAATAAAAAATACTTATATGCATTCATGCTTGGGCACTGTTATTTACGTGACAACACCTGAACATAACACACACAGACACACACTGGCTGTTTGTTTCTATCTCTCCCCTCCCTGGAAGCGGACCTCCCGCCGCCCGCCTCCGCCTTGATTAAACGCTGAAAATGAAATAAAAGAGGGAGACAGGTGTCTTCCTATTTTATTTTATTTAATTTGTTATATTTCTACTGCTCCCCTTGCTGGAAGCGTCGGACCTCCCGTCGCCCACTCCCGTCTCAAACACGGAGGTCTCCCTCTCCGCTGAGCACCCGGCGCACACCCGGCCTGTTAAATAGCCTGTAACCATGACAACTGTGTGACACAAACTCAGTGCTTTAGTGATTAGATAATGTCGGGCTCGGTCGGGTTCGGACAGAAATATGCGGCCCGTGCCGCACTCTAATGGAAATGCACGTGACGTTTTTGGGTTTTTTTACAATCTAGGAACCGTTTGCAGGAACCGTTATGCCAAATGTGATGGAACCGGTTCCGGAATCGGAACTTTGGACCTGGTTCCAAAAAAAGAACCGGATCCGGATCCCAACCCTAATCCAAGCACAGTTACGCATACATCTGTAAGTGTCAAGGGGAAATCATGGACTCCATAACAAACTATATAATAACAAATGAAAAATTGAGCAATTTTGCTCGGTTTCGGCCCACTTGACATGCTGCTGTGTTGTGCTATGGCGTGCTGGAATTTGTCATTTACGTGACAACGCCTGAACGCAACACAGGCTCGCTCCGCTGTAGGTACAGTGCCATGCTACGCTGCTGTGTGAGCAGCGTGTTTGACTGAGTGAGCAGCGTGTTTGACTGTGCAACTGTCTGTTGATGGTCATTTACACACTGTCCATAACAATAACTATGTCGGGTCAGTGCCCCCCTAATATAATGTAGGGGAAACACTGAATCAAGCAAGAAGACTAATGATACCATTTTTTTATTATATTGTAATCGCAATAGAGTGTGCCAGTAAACCCGGAACTCCGTTAGCGCTTTTAGCACTTCCGGTTCTCTCGTCTAAAAGTCAATACGTTTTTTGAATGGGATTTTGGTAAAATGCCTCAAATAAGGTCTGTGGTTAACAAAAGCTTAAGCGAGTTTCAGGTTTTGTTCTACAACATAAAACATGTCAGTAAATACCCTACTTGTGAATTTTGAAGCTTTTACATGTCGTAAAAAAGGCGGTTGCTAACAAGTTGCTCAATACGACTACAAACCCTGTCAGGGACATTAAACGTCATCACCCCCGAACAGGCGAGAGTGCTGGCAGTCCGCCATTACAGCTTCTTATTTAGCTTAAACAGTCCGATTTCCCCATTATACAATGTTTTTAAAATAAAGCGGCCGAAATCAGTTGAAAGCTTAGTGGCGGTGACGTCAAGAGTCATGCGACCGTGGAGTAGTCATGTAGTCCGTTAAAGCCTAACGTTAGCTTTTTACTTCTGGCGATCGCATTTAAGCTTCAAATGCGGTGTGAAAGGTGTTCATATGTGAAGATTATCTCGCTGAACAAAACCTGTAAGTATCATAAACTTGTGTTAGCCACAGAGCTTATTTTCTGACATAATCCAAAACACAATGCAATAATCACATTCACTTTCTCTTCCGGGAACCAGCGCAATGCTAAACTTCCGGGTTTTGATGTCAGCCCTGGCACACTCTATCGCAAATCACGATATTGTCCACTCAAATCGCAATCGCACGTTTTTATCAAATCGTGCAGCACTAATTGTTGTTGTCATGTTATACTATTGGTATTGTTTAATAAAGCGCTTCTGACACCTACCGCCCTGTTTCTACCAAACACTTTAGGTATAGTACCTTTGGAACCAAAAGTAACCCTTCAGACATGGTACCTAGACCCTCGGCCCGTTTAGCGTTTACACCACAAACAGTACTCTTAAATGTGGGTGTGGTTGTTGTCACTCACTGCTCTGTCCAGCACTCACTGGATTTCCTCATCACCAGTGATACAGAAGGAAGTCTGCATCTCGTTCATTGTCCACAGAATGAAGTTGCACACTGACATTTTCAGAACAAAATAGAACAGGCAGCAGTGAGAATCTCTCTAAATGGGATATTTAAAAATAGTGGGTTTGTGCATTTATTGCTTCTCAGGAAAGCACAGGAGTTTAGTGTTGCTGGAGCCCACAGGAGTTCTTTTTTTCTCCAAGTGAGGATCAGAATATATGCAGTTCACATAATCTGATCAAAATTATTATTTTTTTTTAAACACTTGAAGATGTACTTATTACTAAAGCTACTGAACTGGGTAAAGTTGTCATATTGAAACTTAAGGTGTGCTGATGGATTCACATCGTCGGCTTTATGTTGTGTGTCACTCTAGAGGACGATGCTATTGTGTTACACATCATGCCGGTCACGCCTCTTTTGATTCTGCAATACTGGGATGCTGTCAAAAAATCACACAATGGAGCAGAACGATGCTGCCGTCGTTTGGGTCTGTGTAAAAATATAAAGGCGACATGAAGAAGGGACTTTGTAGCTGTCTATGGAGCAGTTCCAGACTTTATACCAGTGACATAAGGTAGTTACGATGGGCCCCAGTGCATGCTATTATGACAGGATGTAGTGTACCCTAGTTCCTCGTTATGAAGCACATACATGCAGTTTTAGGCATATATATATTTTACCAACAGTGTGTCTTACTGCCACTTTTATGTTGCATCCGTTTGCGTATGTGCCCAGTTTGCCAGTTTTGAGAGACTTTGCACCTAAACTAACTACTGTATATCATATCATCTCATTACATGATTAAACAGAGACTTGATATTTGACAACATCAACAGGCATATTACCCAGCAATCATCATTACATATCTATATATGACAAAAACTACAAAAGAAAGACATCACAAACTTGAGTATTAGCAGTCCAGTTTTTGGATTTGGGAGAGAGTTTTTCCTGTTATATTTTTAAACTGTCTTAAACCACAGGAATAACATTTATTAATCTTGAAAATGGGCGTAGTTTCCCTTTAAGTTGCATCGCAGACTCTCTGTGTGTGTGTGTGTGTGTGTGTGTGTGTGTGTGTGTGTATGATGGGTGGGGGTACTTGGCAGGCCCGTCCTTGACAGAAGTGCTCTAAGAATAATACACTTACGATATGTAGGCTGGATAAAGAAAGCCGATGAGGTTGCACAGTAGGGAGGCTCCGTAACCGATCACCAAGTAAACTGCGATTATCCCGATGACAGCTGGAACACATCACACCAGATGTTTGTTACGCTTCTTCACAAATATACTACAATGGACATACTGTACTACACTGCTTCTTATTATATTACATAGCTGCTACTGTTGCTAGTTCAAGAAGAACATTTGACTTCTATAATTAGATTATGACTAATGATAGCCTTGATGAAGCTGTGTGTGCCACGCGCTGACTCGTTCTGTACGTATCGCTTCCTCTGTGATACATTCAGTTTCTCCGTTTTCTCTTTTTCCATCACTGTCCTGTCAATACTCACCCAGAGCGATGTACGTCCTGCTCACTCCAGTTTTTGCCTCGATTTTTGCTAGAACATCTGTCATGAAATTCTTCTCATGGAGAAACTTTTCAAACCTTTCTTTGAGCCCCTGCGCCATGGCTGCACTTCCTTCTATAGCGATGCTGATTACGAAATTGTTCTGAATCAAACTGCGACACCCCTGCAACCCAACGCACCGCTGCTCTCAGGGGCGTCAAGTTATGAATCCATGGCGTCAAGTCTCAGACAGAGGATGTACCATACAGCATCCGACCGCGAGCTTCAAAATAAAAGCACGAGGTTTCTTCATGACTCAACGTTTTAGTGACAATAATCTAGGCAATAAAAACAAATGACTCATCACGTTATTAGAGCCCAGATTGAACAGGGTAAGTATCTCTAATCGCTTTCTTTCATAGAAATACTTGTTATTTTTATTAATTTTACTACACAAATAGCTTAAATGACACAATGGAACATATAACCTTAACTATTTAGGGACTTTTCATTACTTATGAGCAGGCCTGTCCAAAATCTGTGCCCACAGAACTCTTTTTCCACAGATTTTAGGAATATAGATTCTGCTTGTAAACCTCAGAATGTTGTCACTGTCTCCTCTACCTCCTTGTGCATGTGTATGACAACTGTGTGTTGTATTCAGTTAGCATTAAAATCATCAAACAAGTGTTATCATAAAGAATACTGGCAATCAAAACTTGAAAAATTCCCTTGATTCCCTTTGAGCCAGCTCAGGGATTGGTGCAAAAAGGGGGAGGCATGCCAAATAATTTTTTAGGCACTAGGGAGGGTCTTCTCTTATTTTTCATTTTGGCTTAGGGGAGGGGCATACAAATTTAAATGATTGTATTTTGTCCTCCAAACGCATCTGCGGGATCAGAAGGCATGTTTTCTTAAAAAACAAAAAAAACAAAACAAACAAACAAACAAAAACCACCAAATGTACACCGATCATATCCAGAAACTGTGAAATCAGATGGTCCTTTAACACATCAAGGGTGCAGAGTACTTCAGTCAGAAAGAAAACATAACCATATCTGAGCTTAAACTAGTGATATTTCATCAGAATCACTTGATTCTATGTCTTATTTAAAATTTGGCTAAAAAGGAACCATTTGCACTAACTAATCAGCACACTTCACAAGAGTAAAAAACTGATGCTTTTTTCAACTTCAAGATTTTATCTTCATTTCTTAACTTTCAAACATGGAAAGGTACATTTTAAAAACTCTGATTACTAATTTGTGGTGGAGGGAAAGTCATACATTAAAAAACAAAACAAAAACAAAGTCACACCCCAGCCACCCCCCTCCTCTGATAAGTAAAGAACAGTCCCTTAAGTGAATTAACAAAAACAGTAGGCTGTGTTTTTTTCCCAATTCTGAAAATCCCCCTGCAATGAAGTGTTGCGTGTGTATTTACTGTGAAGGTAAGTGGAAGTAAATGTGATATCTTACAGCTATAGTAACTATGTCTAGCTTGATGCTGCTGCTCAACAATGACAGAGACTATATGGCATTTTACCCTGAATTTCGTCTTGCAGGCATTGCATTCTCCCTCACTGAGTACTCATGCAAAGACCAACCAGTCCTTTAGTTTGTGGGTTATTGAGGTTCAACAACCTCGTGATCGGATTAGGGAATGTCTGAGCCTCTGGAAAACTGACCTCCTCAGTGGAATATCTCCTGAGAGGTTAAAACCAGGGCACAAATCTTGTCACCATAACAGTAAGCCCTCTGCAGCCACACCCTTCCTTGCTTTGATGACATTGCAAAACACAACGGCTGGCATAAAATGCAATAATTTTAAACATCCTGCAGTGTGTGGCAGCTGATTTACAGCCTTCATGTTCATCTGTGATGTTTGTTAGGGAGAAGAAGTGTGATGACAAAGTACTTTTGAGTGGTTTAAATAAGTCCATTTGATAATTTAGGGTGTATTTAGGTTTTGCTTGTTTGTTTTCTCCACTCCATAAGTGTTCCTAACGCACAGCCTATGTTAGGAGTACTTGCTCTGCTGCTTTGTGCAGTGGCACATGATGTATGTTGTTGGCTCTGTACTCCATCATATTGGATTTAAGTCTCAGCATTCATTTGAAGGCGTTTACATTTGTATTAGATCATCCACAGTCAATGTAGGAATAGTTTGTCTTTGTAAACAGTGCCCATCAGAAATTATACAGGAACAAACCCCAGAAAGGACTTTAGTTTTTAAAATACAATGTGGAACAAAGCACAGCCATGTTTTTTCACAACTTTAACATGTCAACTATTTGAAATGGATTGTTGTTATAAAAATATTTTACTGCAAAATTAGTTTATTTGGGTGATATTTTGATCCTCCCCAAAACCAAAATTAATGAAAATTTGGGCTTATCGGTGTTGGCCTTATCACATCTGTCTCTGGAAATTATCATCAGAATGTCACCAAATTTGGACTGGCTGTTCACAGATAGTCATGGTATATGATAAAGCAAAGATCTCATCAATACCTTTGTTTTTTTTTAATGAACACATAAACAAACATTAATTATAGTTGGAAATTAAATGGGAAATAAAAATATATATGTCTGTAAATATAGGCCTCGTCACAATGGTTGAGATGTCCATTTATAGTAAAGGTAAAATAGAAATGGTTGAAAAACGCTCGTTAAAGTGCCCTCTTGGGAGCCAAAATGCACGCTAAAGTGCCCTCCTGGGAGCCAAAACGCGCACTAAAGTGCCCTCTTGGGAGCCAAAACGCGCACTAAAGTGCCCTCCTGGGAGCCAAAACGCGCACTAAAGTGCCCTCTTGGGAGCCAAAACGCATGCTAAAGTGCCCCCCTGGTTGGCAAAACACACTAAACTGCCTTCTTGGGTGGAAAAAACACACTAAACTGCCCTCTTGGCTGGTTAAAACATGATAAACTGCCCTCTTGGGTGGTAAAAACATGTGCTTAAGTGCCCTCTTGGTTGCCAAAATACAACTGCTCTCTTGGGTGGAAAAACACACTAAACTCCAGAAGGACCAAGAAATACTATGAAACATTACTGTTGCAATGACTTTTATGTTGGGCCCTTTTTTGATCTATATTGAGCCAGAACTATATCTCACAGAACCAGTTTGGATTATCTGGTGCTAATATGGTGTTAAAATGCACTAGAATACAGGAAATGGCATCTACTTAATTGAAAATGTTCTGGGGAGGACCCCCAGACCGCCCCAGGGATATATTTCCTTCATACATCCATGTCTCTGTGTGTTCTTCACAGTCCAACATTGAATCTACACAGTTCTCGTGGATGCTGATCCTAACTACAAACTAACTTGAGAAGTCTGTCTAGTTAGTCTGTTTTAAGGCTATATAATGTGCCATTTGTATAACATATAAACATGTCTAAAGTGCCCTCGAAAACATGCGGAACTTAGTGCCCTCTTCAGTGGCAAGAACGCGCTGTATGTGTCCTTTTTTTTCTTTTCACCCCTGCCCTTCAAAAAGTCTGTGCATGCCACTGCTTCTGTGTGTTTCTCTTTTTGTATGTGGTGTTTTTCGCTGCTTATGGTAGATGCAGTTAAAAAAACTTATTTGTGCATATACACAATATGCAATCGCATAATAACAAAGGACTGTGCTTTTTGAGCCTAAATGTAAAGGATTTACACTGGCCCATCAAAAGAAAAAAAGTTTTGTCTTATCTAAAGTCAAAACAATGTGATGTGGGGTTCCTTCAGGAAACACATTTATTAGACCAAGAGATGAGAAAACAACGCATCGGGTGGGTGGGATATGTGTCTGTAGTGTTTGGATCTAGCCGTAGTAGGGGAGTCGCTATTTTGATTAACAAGCACTTGCAATATAAATGTATTAAAGAAGTAAGAGATGACTCTGGGAGGATTTTAGTAGTATTAGCCAAGCTACAGAGCCTCACTGTCATCTTAGCCAGTGCCTATGCCCCTAACACAGAAGACCCATCCTCTTTTTGGCCTGCTAGAGTGCAAATTGACCTAAGTCCCGCCCTCAAACGTGATGAGCCAATCATCGTGCGTATAGTCATTCCCATACACTCAGACATTCTCAGCCTGGACGTTCATTGAAATGCATTACAGAAAGTCAGTTTTGTTCGGTTTTATGAGCTTTTTCGGAGATTTGAAGTTTAAAAATGGTCAAACGGTGTGCATGGGGTACATGCCACTCCGACACAAGGTATCCTGAGAGGCTGGGCGACGGGGTGTATTTTTTACACTCTCTTAAACCACATCTCAACCGAGAAAATGGCCTTTGGATAAAGTTGTGTGGTAACGGTAGACCACAACATCAACTCAACGTGAATAAGATTAACAAGGATCAATCAATCAATTAATCAATTTTATTTATAAAGCCCAATATCACAAATCACAATTTGCCTCACAGGGCTTTACAGCATACAACATCCCTCTGTCCCTCACAGCGGATAAGGAAAAACTCACCCAAAAAAAAACCCTTTAACGGGGAAAAAAAACGGTAGAAACCTCAGGAAGAGCAACTGAGGAGGGATCCCTCTTCCAGGACGGACAGACATGCAATAGATGTCGTACAGAACAGATCAGCATAATAAATTAACAGTAAAACAGTAATCCGTATGACACAATGAGACAGAAAGAGAGAGAGAGAGAGAGAGAGAGAGAGAGAGAGAGAGAGATGCAGGTCAGACGGTAATGACGGTAGCTTACAACAACATTGATGAAAGTAATAATATTATCGTTATAGTTCTGGCTACTGTGGTACAATATGTTGAAAGTATATATTAGTATCTGGCAGTATACATGTGTGATAATAATCATATGTGTATAATAACAGTAGAAGTATGACTAATGACTAATGATGGCAGCAGCAGAGAGCCGCTGGCATGGAGGTGAGGACATCAGTCTTAAGGTATAAATCGACGTTAAAACAGGTCAAATCGATGTTAAAAAAGGCCAAATTTTTTCCGAACGCATCATGACACTAAAGTCTCACTCTTGTCATTTTCTGAAACTTGGCAGCCCTGCTAATGTATGAGTGTTAACTAAAGGTAAGACCTCCTTAAGTAGCCTAGTTGGGATGGGGTCTAAGAGACATGTTGATGATTTAGATGAAGAAATCACTGCGGTCAATTCTTGAAGAGAAATTGGGGAGAAGCAATCTAAATGTATATTAGGTTTTACACCTGTGTTTGAGGTTAGATAGGTACCATCTGAGGACAGGAGGTCATGAATTTTGCCTCTAATAGTTAGAATTTTGTCATTAACAAAGCTCATAAAATCATTACTGCTAAGGGCTAAAGGAATACAAGGCTCAATAGAGCTTTGACTCTCAGTCAGCCTGGCTACAGTGCTGAAAAGAAACCTGGGGTTATTCTTGTTTTCTTCTATTAATGCTGAGTAATAGTTTGCTCTGGCATTGCAGAGGCCCCTCTTATAAGTTTTGAGACTGTCTGTCCAGATTAAACGAGATTCTTCCAGTTTGGTTAATCGCCAATTCCTTTCAAATTTTCGTGATATTTGTTTTAACTTACAGGTTTCAGAGTTATACCAAGGAGCGAACTTTCTTTGCTTTTTTAACTTCATTTTAAGAGGAGCTACAGAGTCAAGTGTTGTTTGCAGTGAGCCTACGGCGCTATCGACAAAATGATCAAAGTCGGTACAGGAAATCTCTGTTACTGAGGGACTTGGTATTGAATTTAATGACGGAGTAATCTTTTCCTTAAATTTTGCGACAGCACTATCTGATAAACATCTAGTATAGTAACTGTTGCTGAGTGGCGTGTAATTGAGTAAAAAGAAATCAAAAGTAATCAGATAATGATCCGATAGCGAGGGATTCTGTGGAAAGACTTTTAGGTTATCAATTTCAATTCCATATGTCAGAACTAGATCGAGGGTATGGTTAAAACAATGAGTGGGTTCATGTACACCCTGACTGAAGCCAATGGAGTCTAATAATAGAGATAAACGCGGTAGCCAGGGAGTCATTATCAACGTCGACATGAATGTTAAAATCGCCTACAATAATAACTTTATCTGATTTAAGAACTAAACTGGATAAAAACTCTGAGAATTCAGATACAAATTCAGAATACGGGCCAGGAGCACGGTACACTATAACAAATAAAAGTGGCTGCGAGGTTTTCCAGGTCGGATGTAAAAGACTAAGAACGAGGCTTTCAAATGAATTATAATCTAGTTTAGGTTTAGGGCTGATTAACAGACTAGAGTTAAAAATGGCTGCAACTCCCCCTCATCGGCCGCTGCCTCGAGGAATGTGGGTATTATTATGACTGGGAGGAGTGGACTCATTTAGACTAACATATTCATCTTGACACAGCCAGGTTTCAGTGAGACTGAGTAAATCAATATGATTATCTGATATTAATTCGTTTACTAACACTGCTTTAGACGATAGAGATCTGATATTTAACAGTCCACATTTAATTCTCCTGTTTTGTCTTTCTGTCACAGAAGAGGTTTTAATTTTTATGAGGTTGTTATGCACAACTCCTCTTTGTTTAATTTTAGATTTAAATAATGTAGGTGGTCGGGGGACAGACACCGTTTGTATAAATCTATGAAAACTATGGCTGGGTAACTGAACTAGAAGCTCAGAGAGGCGTATAGGACTGTGTCTCCGAGTCCTGGTCTCAACTCTGGGTTGTCAGGGATTTAAATTACTAATAAAGTTTGCCAGGTTCCTAGAAATGAGAGCAGCTCCATCCAAAGTGGGATGAATGCCGTCTCTCCTAATAAGACGAGGTTTTCCCCAGAAAGTTTGCCAATTATTAACGAAACCCACATCGTTTGCTGGACACCACCTGGACAGCCAGCGATTAAGTGATGACATGCGGCTAAAGATGTCATCACTGGTCAGATTTGGGAGGGGTCCAGAGAAAACTACGGAGTCCGACATCGTTTTTGGATATTCACACACCGAGGCAATATTAATTTTAGTGACCTCCGATTGGCGTAACCGGGTGTCATTGCCGCCGACGTGAATAACAATCTTACTGAATCTACGTTTAGCTTTAGCCAGCAGTTTTAAATTTGACTCAATGTCGCCCGCTCTGGCCCCAGGGATACATTTGACTATGGCCGCTGGTGTTGCTAACTTCACGTTCCTCAGAATAGAGCTGCCAATAACCAGAGTTTTATCCTCAGCGGGTGTGTCGCTGAGTGGGGAAAAGCGGTTGGAAACGTGAACAGGCTGGTGGTGAGCCGTGGGCTTCGGCTTGGAGCTGTGCTTCTGGCGAACCGTAACCCAGCCTCCCGGCTGAACGGGAGTTGCCGGAGGACTGCTAGCAGAGGCTAAGGCTATGCTATGTGGCTCCACACCGGCTACAGGGGGCTGGCTAACTACCGCAGCTACTGAATGGTTTTCCATGGTGTGGAGCCGCGCTTCTAATTCACTAAGCCTCGCCTCCAACGCAGCAAACTTATTACAATTACCACTGTCGCTAAAGGAGGCAGAGGCATAACTGAACATTTGGCACACCGAGCAAGAAAGAGCAGAAGGAGAAGCCATCACTAGCTGTAAAGCTAATGTAGCTACCAAGGCTAGTAACGTGCAAACAACAGTGGTGGTGTTGGTGATGGTGGTGTATAAGATTAACAAATGGAAACTGTAAATCCAGTTCACATAAATATTTGTCTGCTTTCAATTGACCCCAGGCGACTCTCTGTTCAAACGGGGTGAGCTCCTCCTCCTCTCCTGTCCCCCCACCTGTTTTGGCCACACTTTGGCGGTGGGCAGCTGTCCTCCGCTTCACGTCCACCTTAATGTCAGACCACTTCTTTTTTAATTCTGCGTGTGTATGCTTTTCTGTCTCCACAGCATTGACAGCCTCACACACACACTCCCACTCACTCCTCTTACGTTTAGTATTGATGCCGGAGGACAGCGTGCCAAAAAAGTACATTTTTGTGTGCCTCCACTTCAGTGAGTAGCGTCTCCAATTCGCATTCTGTGAAATTTTTCTTTTTCCCCGTCTTATTCATTCTTTTGTTTTAGTTTTCTGATCGTGCAGACAGGGGAATCTCAGGTGCAGGTTTCATTTAAATATGATTTGCATATTTAAATGGGGGCGTGGACAGGGAGGGGCCAGGTACTCCAACATGTGCGCTCAATTCCACGTTGATTGGGATGTACAAAAGAAATGTACTTGGATTCATGCGTACGCACAGATTCATACATCTGGATATTTTTGTGCATACGACGTTTTCTGGATTTAAGCGTACACCATGTTTCAGTAGGAAATCCACGCAAATCTTTGTACATGAGGCCCCAGGTCTGGGTAGAATATGCCCACAATTCACTGCCCGCCTCAGCCACCGGTTTCTTCCCTTTCAATTGTGTATTTGGGTACCAGCCGCCTGTCTTTCCAGCCAGCAAGCCAGAGGTGTCTGTGCCCGCCGCCCACGCCATGATTCACCGCTGTCACCACATCTGGGCAGCCACCAGACAGGTGCTGATCCGTCATGGAGATCGGGTCAAGAAGGCTGCAGACCACAAAAGACGGCCGGCTCCCGCCTACCAGCCAGGCCAGAGAGTGTGGCTCTCTGCCAAAGACCTACATCTCTGAGTCCCTTCCAAGAAGCTGGCGCCACGGTTTGTGGGTCCCTTCCCCATCACCGGAGTCATCGGCCCCGCAGCAGTACGACTTCGTCCGCCCCGGTCCCTCCGCGTAAGCCAAGTTAAACCAGCCAAGGAGAGCCGATTGGTCCCAGCCGCCGCACCTCCCCCACCACCTGAAGTGACAGACAGCGGCCCAGTGTATAAGGTCAAGCAGTTGCTGGCGGTACACACCCGGGGCCGGGGCAAAGAGTATCTGGTGGATTGGGAAGGTTACGGACCTGAAGAGAGGCAATGGGTTCCCTCACGCCACATTGTAGACCCTAGCCTCATAAAGGATTTTCATAGAAACCACCCTGAACAGCCTGGGCCATCAGGAGTCTGCCCTAGAGGGGGGAGTACTGTCACACAGTGGTGAGGTTTTTCTCGTTCTGGGTTTTTGTTTCGTGGCTTCCCGTTTTATTTTGAAAAGTAACTCTCCTCTTGTTTCAGGTCACTTGCCCTTCCTCATATGTCACCGGTCTGATCGTCTCCCCTGATTCCTGATTGTGTCCACCTGTTCCCCATTACCCTCATGTGTCTTATAGTCTGCGTCTCCCTTTGTCCTGTGCCAGAGTGTCTCGTTCTACCGTGCGCCCCAGCCTTTTGCCACAGCCCTCGTCTCGTCCAAGTCGTGATCTCTTGTTGGTAATTCTGCATTCTTTTGCCTCTTTATGAGTGATTTTTTGTTTGATAGTTTTATAGCGCAGCTCTGTCTCACAGTTTATGTTTATAGCCTTTTCTTTCCTCCGTTGGAGTGATCTTTTGTTTGGTAAGTTTCACAGCTCAGCCTGTAGTGTAGTTTTGTTTCATAGCTGTTTTGCTTTCCTCCATTGGAGTGATTTTTTGTTGTACATTTTTCATAGCCTAGTTTTGTAGTGCAGTTAGATTGTAGTTTTGGTTTGCCTCCTGTGGAGTGATTTTCTGTTGTAACCATTTTCTCTAGTTTGAGTTTCCCTCCTTTGGAGTGGTTTTGTTTTATTAGGAGTTTGTTTCTTTTCCTCCGTTTTCGGAGTGTTTTGTTTCTTTGTTAGTCTGCTCAGATCCAGTTTAGATAGGTAATTTTTCACAGCCTATTCTTGTCACTCTGTCAAGAGCTTTAGAGTTTCAGAATAAAAGCCTGTTTATCTGATCCCACTCTGCATCTGAGTCCTCCTTCTAGCCCAGGCCTGACAGTCAAAATTCATTGCTTTAAGAGTCTGCAAAAGAAAACTGGGTTCGATCCTGTCGAATGCCTTCTCCGCGTCCATTGACATTATTAACATGGGGTCTTTGTACATGTGGGCTGCTTCCATTATATGGAGGAATCTCCGAATGTTGTCTGCTCCATGTCGGTTTTGAACAAAGCCGGTCTGATCAGCGTTAATAATTTTAGGGATAATGTCATCCATTCTCAGAGCAAATAATTTTGACAGGATTTTGTAATCTGAGTTAAGGAGGCTAAGGGGCCGATAGGAAGTACATTTTTGACGATCTTTGCCTGGTTTTAGCAACATTGTTATTGTTGCCAGTTCTAGAGAGCTTGGGAGAGTTTTATTAGTCAGTGCTTCTTTGAACATATTAGTTAAGGGAGTTAAATGTTTATCAGAGAAAGCTTTAAAATAATCAATGGGGAAGCCATCTGGGCCCGGGGCTTTGTTGTTCTGTAGGGTCTTCATGGCGATGAGAACTTCTTTTTCAGATATGTCGGCGTCAAGGAAGTCTTTGTCGTCAGGATTTAGTTTAGGTAGAGTTATTGAACTTAATAAATGAGATGCGTTGGTATTTTCTGTGGCGTGATTAGTCTTGTATAGTGCTTCATAAAACGTCTTAAATTCTTGATTGATATCGTGGGTTGACAAGGGTACTGCCGTTTTCTATAATAATTGATTGTATAGATCTATCAGTCTCCTCCTTTCTGATTTGCCATGCTAAAAGTTTACCAGTTTTGTTTCCGAATTCATAATAGTGATAGTGTGTTCTAGCCATGGCCGCTTCAGCTTTATTAGTACACAGATTGTTATACTGGATCCGTTTTGAAGTCAGTGTGTTGCATGTAACTTCGCTTTTTGTATGAGTGTATTCTCGTTCAAGATTTCTAATTTCTACCTCTAGAGATGCAAGGGTTTTTCTTTTCTCTCTTATCTTATGAGTGCTATATGAAAAGACTTGCCCTCTCATATATGCTTTTAAGGCCTCCCATATGTTAGCATGGGAAGAGGAGTTCAAATTTGTTTCCAAAAATAAATCAATGTGGCCATTCATAAATTTCATGAATTTGGGATCCTTTAACATATATGTTTTAAATCTCCAATTATGTGATGGTTGATGTGTGGTATCCACCTCCCAAGACATTTTTAATGGGTTATGGTCAGATAGTACAGCCGCTAAGTAAGAACATTCAGCGATCCTAGGAATCATACTTTGAGGTGTTACTAACATGTCAGTTCTGGAGTAGGATTTGTGGACATTTGAAAAGAAGGAAAAGTCCTTTACATTTGGGTTTAGTTGATGCCAAACATCACACAGTCCCATATCATTCATACCTTGGTCCAAAATTGACGCTGCTCTTGAACGGTTAAACGTTTTAGGTGAGGATCGGTCTATTGTCAGATCTAAGACCAGACTGAAGTCACCACCGACCAAAGGTTGACCCTCTGCTGATGCAAGTTTTAATATCAAATCATTGAAGAAAGCAGGATCATCATGATTTGGGCCATATACATTAGCTAGCGAGAGCCTGATCCCATTCAATTCACAGTTAACTAAAATAAATCTGCCATTATTGTCTTTTTCTGTTAATAGCAATTTGAACATCATTTTTTTATTAATATCAATATAGCAACTCCCCTTGCTTTTGTTGTTAACGAGGAATAATAGACGTGTCCAACCCAATCTTTTTTTAGCTTCATATGCTCTGTGTCAGAGAGGTGAGTCTCCTGGATAAATGATATATCAATAGAATGCCCCTTTAAATATGTACAGATTTTTTTCCGCTTGATTGGAGAGTTAATCCCCCTCACATTCAGAGAAATTATTTTAAGTTGACTAGTCATACCTTAGATAGATGAAATAAGTATTAAAATAAGGAAAAATAAAAATGGGTACCTCAAAACATATGGATAAAGTGAGTACTATAAGAGTGAGAGTCACTAAGAAACAAAACCATACCATTACCCCAAATAAAACCCACCCATAAACACCCCACAGACTAAACATCCCCTGTGGGTAGGCTACTCTCTCTGAACTTGACAAGAGCTCTCAACAGTAACAAAATTGAGCATTAAACCACATTATTAAAGGATTCTGGATTGACAAAGGATATAATGCAAGCACTTGACACCTGAATATAACATAAATAATGCTAGTATATGCAAATGATTAGTAAACATTGTTAGACAATGACATATTTATGATTAGAGTATTTGTTTGCCCATAATGTATTTTAAATTCTAAATGTAGCATGAATTGTGAGTTACTGATTAGCAGTACTTGAAAAGCATGAAGTAAATTTAGTACATTTAAACAAAGACCAGTATAATGAAATTTACTGCACTGATGAGCCACAAAATAAATAAATAAAAAGAATACAGATACAGAAATTAAAGCTCAGTATTTTCACTCTAGTCCTGTTATCCAGGAATGAACAGTCCAGCAGATGTAATAGGGACAAAGTCAAAGCTGCACATAATAATTAAAGCGTGACGTCCTCAGCTGGTTGTGCAAAGCGTAAGAAGATATTGTGCCCAGGTTATCAGTTTACGACCCAACAAACAACAAACTTTTCAGGGTGTCCGACAGTAATAATTATAAAACAGTTGCATAATAACAACATTTCTCCATAAAAACAATAAATGGGCATTGTCTATAGATTGAAACTTATATCTCCTCAAAGCGGCTTCCCAGCGATCTGCTGCGTACTAAATATAAGTTCAAGGATTGTCCTCTCCAGAATTACACACCGTCATCTCAGCATCACTGCACCCTGTCAGTTGAGCTCAAATAGGAGTCACTCAGTCAGTGTGTGAAATGTCAGGGCATCCCGGCGCTCCTATCATTATAATAGGAGATAAGGCGTTCAATTGTCTTTGTCCAAAGTTTTCAAATAATCAACTGCTGCATCTGGTGTGGTAAACCATTTGGTGTTTCCTTGATGTATAATCCGGAGTTTGGCTGGATGGTGCAGAGAATAAGTGATGCCTCTCTCCCGCAGGCTTTTCTTAACATCCTTGAAGGCATCTTTAAGGCGCTGTAGGCTCAGACTGCAATCGAGAAACATGTAAATCCTGGTGGTTTCATAGCGAATCTCTCCTTTTTGCCTGGTCAGTCGCACAATCTGCTCTTTGGACTTGAAGTTAAGCAGCCTTGCAATCATGGGTCTCGGTTCGCTGCTGTCACTGGGAAGCCTGTCCAGGCGATGCGCTAAGTCACAGGAGATGGGACTGGGAAAGTTTGCGGCGCCAAGGAGTTCAGGTTCGAGTCGGTCAATAATCCAGTTGCGTCGCGGCCTTCAGCTTTTTCAGGGAGATTAAGAATCCAGATATTATTACGCCGGCTCCTATTTTCCAAGTCATCCACCTTGTCTTTCAAAAACTTCACACCTCTTTCTCCAGTTTCTCGACGTGCATGGTGCTGTCTTGTCTTCATTAGCAGATATCCGTCCCTCCATTTCCTTGACTTGGTCAGCTAGCGTTGAGAGTGCAGCATCTATTTTAGTTAACAAGGATTGGATGGTAGTTGTTTTTGTGTCTATTTGCTTCGACAACTCTTCCTTGCTTTCTCGAATGGCAATCATTACCATCTCAAGAAAAAGTTTTTCGCCTTTTCCCAAGTCGGACGCCATCTTTGTGGAGCACGGAGGTCCAGCTGTAACTTTCGGTTTAGTCGATGACGGAGTGCCTTTCTTTCTCCTTAAGTTACACTGTGCCATACACCGTTATCAGGCGACATTTACTTCAAAGATTTCCAAAGTGTGGTTTTAGCAAAATAGTAGCAAAAACTGTTGAGGTTGGCCCAGGGACCTCACGTTAGCATGTCCTGCCTCGTTGTTCGGAGACCATGTCTCTTGATGGCGTTTGATACCGTGGGTTAAGGGCAGCAACCATTTCTCTAAGTAACACAGGATACAGAGCATCTTAAATGTTTCGTCTCAAAGCATTAGTTGTTGAATACTTCTATTTGCTGAGCATAAGTGAGTGAGCTACAACCATCTATGCTGGCTGGCTTACCTAAACCAAGGTGACTCCACTGTTGAAAATGGCTGAAGCCCCTTGACAATAAATGCTGTCACTTTCCTGTGGCATTCCTCCTTCCTCTCCCTTGTCATCTGCGATCTTGCAGGTAACGTGCATGGTGTGAGATCAAGGCTGCTGCTAGAGTCTCTGGCAACGTCAGCCGGTGCAGTGGTGGTGGTGGTGGTGGTAGTAGTAGTCGTAGTAGTTGGACCTTAACATGAAGTAAGTAAGTAATTAAGCTGCTACAGAAGCTAAAACTACCGGTAACCACTGAACAAAGCATTGACAGATGTGACTGAGTAGGGTTTTAACTTGCTAATTACGTAAAAATTAGCTAGCAAGCTAGCGTTAGCACACATGCCTACAACATGCCCAAAACGATTTACTTTACAATAAATGTTTTAACACACAAAGGATGAGTACTGTTAGCCTAGTAACCATTTATATATTACCTGAAGTTATCGACAGTTGCGCCGTGTCCTGTTGAGAAGACGACGATGCTGGTGTTGAAGAAGCCGGCTTCGTAAACACCGTGCAGTTCTCCACCCTGAAGTTTTCTCCGTGTTTGATGAGGTGCTTTATCATGTTACTCGTATTCCCGGTTTTCCCCGAAATAATCTTACTGCATTTTATGCATTTATTTGTACCAGATGCCACAGGCGTGTAGTACAGCCATACTTTTGAGTGTTTTGCTGGCATCTTGCAACGCTGACCAGCCAACTCCGCCACAGATGCAGCACGCACGGCTTCAACCCGCTTCACCGCCATACAAACTGTTGTTGTTGCAGTGGTGGACCAATCACACGGCGCATTGAATCGAAGAACGCTTGCGGTGATTGGCTGCGAGCAAAACCATAGAAACACTCATTTTTTCTAGATCTGGGTACAAAAAGAACCGATTGTAGGTATCATTTGACAGGCGCAGTTTCGATACTACTTGGTACTGGGTTGTTTCGGTCGATACCTGAAAGGTATTGAGTACCGATACCCAGCCCTACTGACGTGGTCAATCTATGTGGAACTGCACATAGGCATTGAGGATTGGCAGAAGGTGATAAAGCTACCAGTGGGTATGGACTAGTATACATTAACTTTTAATGAAAACAGCAGATTTTTGAACACGATGCATGTAGTGTATATTAAATTATGCCATATACCAATAAATGAACAACACTAAATCCTACAGAACATTGACCCAAATTACCTACAGTCAGGGCTTAAATTAACACCCGTCAAGCACCAATGGAGGGTAAAAAATGAGTTTGGCGTGTAAAACAAAAACACACACCCGCCAGTGGCCGATGGAAAATTTTGAATTGCATGTGGGTTTTTTATGTGCTTCGACCATTTCTGCCAGCTGTGTCCAGGGACGGTTTTTGATATGGGCAATGTGGGCGACCGCCCAGGGCGCAATCTATGTGAGGGTGCACGAGCACCCACGAAAAAAACAAAACAACAACAACAAAAAAAAAAAAAACTTGCCAGTTTTCTAGACTACCGCTCATTTCCACGTCAAGTCAGTGGAGTGGGCGCTGGGGCGCCCCTATTATCACATTTCAACCAGCAGCAGAAAGGAAATGCGAATCCTGGAGGTTGTGGGTTGAACGGGGGTCACAGACAGGAACGTGGCAGAGGTTCATAGTGCTCTGCAGTGCAAGATAACAGCTTACCGGCCGTCTCCGACTAAGTCCGACTCCAGGTCCAGTAATTTCCTCTTTCGTTGGTGTCATGACTGCCCAGTAGTACCTGGACAACCGAGCCGTGGCGGTACACAGGTACAGTATGTGGCGTGTCAGAGGACAAACGAGCCGTTCACATTTCCACAAACCTCACCGCACTTTAGGGACTGCTCTTTACTTATGGAGGGACTGTCAGGGGAGGAGGGTGGCTGGTTGATTTTTATTTTATTTTGATCCCCCTATGTTAATCACTTATTGATGCTGTTTTTGAAGTATGAATAAGTCAGTAAGTAATTTATTCCATTGAAATATCATTGATGTATTATAGAAAAGTGATTTATCTTTTTATAAATGACAAAAGGCACATCTGCCTCACTTTTGCCGTGGTATCATGATACTACTACTGCAGCCTTTGGCGCAAGTATTCCAAAGAAACACAGAGGACAGGGTTGGATTTTCCTAAAGTTGGATTTTCATACTAAAAACGTAAGGTAATTATTTTTCGTCAAATAAGGCACAATTTTTTTATTTGGCTGGTGAAAATATGTTTGGCCGGTAGGGACACATGTCCCCCTCAATTTATATGGTGACTACGGCCCTGTCATGCATGCATAATTAGGCTGCAGTTGTCTGGGTGCGCAAAGGTGAAGTGGCTGGTCTTGTCATACAAAGTTTGATGGAGTGTCAACTGAACAATATGGAGATATTTGCATCTTGAAAGCCAGACTACAAATGTGGATAGACAGGGAGAAACACACGCAAGCCTAAGACATGGTAAGATACGATATTCCTCACTATATGAAGTGACTGATAACAAGATCTGTATAATGGTTTGTAAAGAAATTCATCAGGTTTTTATTTTGTAGACAATTAATCTGGATTTATAGCGTGATGGGATGACAGCACAATGATGTATGTGGTATCATTGAAAAGCTCTGCTCCTGCGCTTTCATGTGATATGCGTGGCATTTCTGTGCGAGCCTGCATTCGTGAGTAATCCATCCAAGAGTAATGTGTGTGCAAAGCTGTATGAAAGCTCTGTTATACATAGTTTTAGTGTAACTTTATCATTCTTTTTCGCTGTGAAAACATTGGACTACCGACAAGTGCTTTGTGTTGGTCAGAAAGCCACAATTCCGCTGTTTCACGTGATATGCATGGCTTCTCGCTATGATGCACGGTTGCAGAGAAAATCAATAGAGAAGAACAGGTGTGAATTTGGACGCACTATGCATCGTTCCGGTCCATAGGGTTAAAGGCTGCCACCTAGCAGACTGGACGTGGAACAGTAGATTATCAGGGAGAAAAAGGAAAAAAAATAAAATAAAGGTGATGACTGCGTGGCGGCCGCCGGCCGTCCTGGAGTACCGGCCGTTCTGTGATTCTCCAGAACCTCCAGATGGCCAATTCGCCCCTGCTCTCTCTCCTTTCTCTTTCTTTTTTTGAAAATCGGATTTTCTTTTAAGTACTTGGTAGCATGATGTTCTAGCACAACTGCTCAGTTTTTTTCTTTAATTTTATTTATAAAGCCCAATATCACAAATCACAATTTGCCTCACAGGGCTTTACAGCATACGACATCCCTCTGTCCTTAGGACCCTCACAGCGGATAAGAAAAAACTCCCCAAAAAGCCCACGGGGGAAAAAAACAGTAGAAACCTCAGGAAGAGCAACTGAGGAGGGATCCCTCCTCCAGGACGGACAGACGTGCAATATATGTCGTACAGAACAGATCAGCAACTGCTGACTGCTACTAGGCACTGTCACCGTCAGTGCGCTAAGGCAGGACCAAACCATTTCATGCAGATACAGGGGGGTGGTCAGTCAATATAGATGTTTACTTTTTGGTCAATGGGGATATTTAACTTTTACTGCCAAAAACAAGTAAAAACAAAGAGATAATTCATTTTATTACTATATTTGAAAAAAAAGTTCTCAGTGATGATGGTTTAATAATTTTATATTAATTTTTATTTATTTTTGGAATTGTCCAAACTTTTGCCTGCTAACCAGCTCTACAGACATTAATACTGAGTTTAGTCGCGTTTATTCTGACTTGTACACTTCTGAATTAAAGGCAAGCAGTGACGTCATCAGATCCTTCCTTAGCAGCCTGAACCTACCCACTCTAACTGTAGAACAACGTGATTTATTAGATGCGCCCCTCACTATGAAGGAGAAGACAAATAGAAGGAAGTCAGGATTCAGATGACTTCCAGTTGAGAGGGTGAGAGGATGGCAGCTTAAGCATTTGTCTCCCTCCTAATCCTCTACTTGAAATGCAAAAATAATTATCTAAGACAAAAATGATGAAAGAGACTATCTCAAATCGAATAAGGAATCAATTTACGCTCTGTTACAATCACGGAGATGAAGATAAAAGCGAAAACAAAGTAAAGAGACATCACCAAAGAGCTCAGAGAATTTTGAGGGGAGCTGAAAGACTTTAGAAACGAAACAAAACGCGAGCTGGCTGAAAAAAGAGATCGGGCAACAGAAACATAGATTACAACGCATGGCTGAAAGGGCCGAGAGGATTGAGGAAAGAGTGGATGTCACAGAAGAACAAAAACTAATTCTGGTAGAGGTAATAGACCAGAAAGAGTCTCAGATGAGATTGGAATATCTGGAAAATAAATCATGCCAAAATAACAGGATTCACAATGTCAAGGAAAACAATTCTGTTAGTATGATAGACTTTGTGGAAACACTCTTACAGGAAGTGCTGGATATTCCAAAAGAAAAACTTAATGTAACAGTGGCACATTGCTCTGCTGGTGCAAAGAGTTCAGAGGCACAGAATAAACCCCGCAGTATTATGCATTATTATTGCGTTTCTTCACCTGGGAGATGAGACAAGTGGAGTGGGATGAAAACAAAATGCTGACATATAGAATAAAGCAAAGCAAAGCAAAGCAAAAGTGATTGTCAAGGTTAAAAACTTGAAATGAATTATTAGTTTCAATAATTACACTTACTATTATTTCTCCTGGTTTTACAGATAGCCTATTAATTTATTTGTATGTTGTCTTGCTTTCATGATTTGTCAACAGTGGTTCAGCATATTTACTTATATGAGCAGGGGTAGGAAACGGAAGTCAGAAATGGAAATTCACCTCATCCAAACCGGAATGCCAAAAAATCGGGGGTCTGCCCCCAGAGGCTGTATTACCATCTGCCGGAAGTCAGACGCCGAATACAGCTGATGGGTTCCGAGAATGACCTATATGTAATGGATGTTCTTTTTTTTTTTGTTTTGTTTTGTTTTTACTCCCCCAGATCCCTTTTTCCTTCTCCTCTTAGTTCAAAGTACGCAACAATAGGTAAAGGGAAGGTAATAGCCTAGTCTCAAATTTGTGTGTGTGAATACAGAAAGAAAGAAAGAAAGAAAGAAAGAACGAAAGATTTTGCAGGTCATTAAAAGCCTACCATCTGGTAAAGCCCCTGGCCTAGACGGCTTCACGCTCCATAGCTATGGAGCTAGACCCAGATCTTTTAGATGTCTGCACAGAGGCTTTTGAAACTGGCTGTCTCCCCGCCTCCCTGACGGAGGCAGTTATTGTTGTAAAAGTGGTACCTAATGGATTGTAAAAGCTACAGGCCCATCTCTTTGCTTGGCTATGAAGAGAAGGTGTTGTCCAAGCTTCTGTCCAACAGACACAACCAGGTGGGTTTTATCCCCAAACGCAGCTATGCTGACAATATCAGACGCCTAATTAACATCATGTGGACCACCCGTAATGATAATTCCCTTGCAGCTGCCATCTCTCTGGACGCAGAAAAAGCGCTTGATAGGGTTGAGTGGCTCTATCTATTTCTCAACCTGGAGTCATTTGGTTGTAGCGATACATGTATTACTTGGATACAACCCCTCTATACCCATCCCAAAGCTGCAGTGTTAACTAAAGGGCTGGTTTCACCCTGATTTGAACTGGGAAGGGGGACCAGGCAGGGTGACGGTATTCCCTGGGGCTCTTCGCACTGGCCCTGGAACCCCTGGCGACAGCCATCCGCCTAGATCTGTCAATTCCTGGGATACAAATTGGTCACTCAAACCATAAGCTTATGTTATATGCAGACGATATCCTTATTTTTGTCTCTGAGCCCAAAATCTGTGCGTTATTTAAAATTTTAGATACATTTTCTCACCTCTCAGGTTACAAAGTTAATTGGCTGAAATCCGAAGCCCTCCCCTTAACCGTACGTTGCCCAAGGACCATGTTCCAGAGAGGAATTTTTCCTGGCCTAGTAATGGCATCAAATACCTGGGTGTCATTATCCCCCCTAAATTAGCTGACCTAGTAAAGGTCAATATTGAACCTGTGTTGGTCCAATTTTCAGCAGATATTGAAAGATGGACCCCTCTTTTCTTATCATTGTGGGGGAAAGCCAATGTTTTGACTAAGTTTGATTATATCCTCCAGGCACTCCCAGTTAGAATTCCACTTAAATATTTTAAACAATTTGATAAGCTTTGCAACAGATTTCTCTGGAATGGCAAGAGCCCTAGGCTTAATTTACATAAACTACAAAGGCCAGTTGACCAAGGTGGGCTGGGTATTCCAAACGTATTGCTATATTACTATGCCTTTAGCCTCAGGCACCTTGCCCACTGGTGTTTACCCCCCTGAGCAACACTGATACAGCAATTCGGCCTCCCTCAACAACAGTTTTGGAGATATCCTCAGCTAAGACATCTCCCAATCCCAAACCTTTGGCTCTACTATAACAGCCCCTCCCTCTGCAGTTTAAAATAATGAACAGAGTATATTGGTCCCCCTCAAGGCTACACAGAGTGAAATTAAGGGACAGCCAGAATTATTGGAGGTGTTGGGGAAGCACTGGTACACTCTTCCACATGCTGTGGTCCACAGTTGTACAAAAATTCTGGTCAGACATACATGAGAATATCAAATTGATTTAATTTGATGTCCCATTCTGTCCAAGCCTGTTTGACCTGATTAAATTTGATGTCCCATTCTGTCCAAGCCTGTTGGACCTGGGTGACCCTCTTCCTCTGAAAACTTTCCCTGCAGCTGCCTCTGTGTACACTGCGTTGACGTGTGTGCTTGCACGCGAGACCAGCGAAAGCACGTGAACGCACATGAAGGTGGTGCCGATGTCTCATGGTCTTGCGCAAGCGCACACACGTCAGCGCAGTGTACACAGAGGCAGTTAGAGCTACAGGCTACAATAAGGCTAGAAACAGATTTCAAATGACGTTTTTCCAAACAACTTTTTATGTTGGGGCTTCAGGACACTTGGATCACTACAGACAAGCAGTATGGAGTTATTTTATGGTTTCAATTCTGTGTTCTTGGACGTTTTAATCTGGGTCGCCGTCAGCCATTAGGTGTGCAGTTGTGCTGCTAGCCACTTCTCCCTCGGATCTCCGTAAGTGTTGTGAGGACTCTAAAACTTCACCAGAGCCTCCCTCGGCATATGGGTGAGTAGATAATGGCTGAATTTTCATTTTTGGGTGCACTATCCCTTTAAGGCACCTCTGACGTAATATACACCTAAAATGGTTCAATTCTGTGAATTTAGAATTTAAAAGGACAATTCTGGCCTATATAAGTACAACTTATTATTTTTAAACGTACTACTACAAGAAAAAATATTAATCAAATTTTAAAAGCAATTTTGGGGAATCTTGTCGCTGGGTGATTCCTGCACTTGAATGTTTTGGAATCTGAGGACTGGACTGTGGGGCAGACAGAGTCTCTCTGTATATGTGAGGAGTAATACTGACAAGTTGGCTGCGATAGAGGTGTGCTTGCCGCTGGCACAGTCCCATCCGGCTCAGCAACAACAGGATATCTCGGTGAAATGCCTTTGTAAGGATAGCATAAAAAAATGGATGAGCACAAGAGTTGAGAGGGTAGAAAAACACCAGCAACACCTGTGAGAAACAAAACAAAGATCAGACTTTATTTTAAACTGAAAAAAGATTTAGATTAAAGATATACTATGCAGGATTTTCATACAAAAAAATGTATCAAGTAATACAGAAATAATCCCTCTCAATAATCACTTATGACCCACTAGAATTGTGTGACCGTGCATTTTTCTGCAGAGACTGCCCTCTGCCTGGATTTTCTTATTTGCCTCTTATCCTCTGAGCTCAGGATGTTTCCGCGCATGTACTCTCACAGTGCTCAGCTGAGGTCGGTGCTTCATAAAAAGGTAGCCACCAAACGGCAGAGCATAAGCAGCACAGATCCAAGAGACACAGTGCAGAAAAAATGTAAATATTGTGGGGTGAAACGCAAAACAAGTGAATCCGGGGTTGGCTTTTACTTTTACTTTTGTCTGCAAACAGTAAGTGACAATCCTGCGTAGTATACCGTTAAAACTCACAAGGAAGTCACACCTTGGAATCTGTGACAGTCATCAGTGGCTGGTGGAGAGCTGCAGACAAGCCATAGAAGCAAATTGGAGCTAGACACAGAAAGTTGGTAAAAATGAGAACAGCCATGCGTTTGGCCATGCTGGTGTCACATTTGCTGGACTGGTGTTGTGGATTGTGCACCATAAAGTAGATGTGGAGGTAACATAAACAAACCACCATAAAAGCAATGATATTAACCATCAGCACAGAGACTACATAGGCCCGAGCAGCAGTTGTCTCAGTGTCCATCGGTAAGCAAATGCTCACTTTCTGGTAACTGCTCACACCACTCACTGGCAGCAGTGCTAGGATGACACACAGCAACCAGCCAGCGAGCATCAGCACAGCAGCATGACGTAACCTCATTTTTCTGTCCGGTCTCATTGCGTAGAAGATGGCATGCCAGCGCTGAAGGCTGATTAAAGTTAATGTGTACACAGATAGCTCACTGGCAAACACTGATAATGTCCCTGCTAGACTGCAGCCACCTCCTGTTTGCCAGACAATAGCATAGTGGTAATAATTGGAGCGTGTGTAGAGGTCGACAGATGCGATGAGCAGTAAATACATTCCCATACAAAAGTCTGCAAATGCCAGGTGACCCATGAGGAGACGGGTAACAGACAACTTCTGTCGGCTGGTCAGCAGGATGAATATCACCAGGAAGTTGGCTGAAATAGCCAACAGACTGACCACCCAGACTAACACCCTCAGGAATCCTCGACTCATCACATCCTCACAGGGGTTCAGCGCATCAGGTAGGGGGGTGCACAAGAGTCCATGATTATCTGTGTGAGGTTCATCACACAGTGCAAAGTCAAAACCCTCACTGTAATACTCTGTAGGTAACTCCACATAAAACACACCCTCAACTTCAGACTGTTCAGTTGGGCAAATGGGGCTGTTAAAGTTTTGACTGTGATTTCTGCTGTCGGCAGTTGGGAGACCAAAGCTGTCTTTCAGGTGCTGGTAGATTTTGTGTCCCAGATACCTCTGAGAGAGAGCTGCAGAGGATTCCTGCAGCTTACCCAAAGTTGTCCGGGTCAGGTTGCAAATAACTGCTTCAGTGTATCTTGAACACAGATTGATACAGATTAATAATCAGAGAATGAAATACAACATTTAGACAACATTTAGATGCATGCAAATATTAAAATATTATACTACAAACTTCCACAACAGAAAGTCTTTAAGGGATTCAAAAACTCCCAACTGGCAAAAAAGCAAAAATGCACTTTGTCAATATCTTGTTGTCACTGTGTTAATGAGGTGTCAGACCTTCATCAGACCCTGCACCATATACTGTATAACTGTAAACAACTAGAATTACCCCTCCACGGTTATATGCCTCCACAAACCAGTCAAGTTGCACCTATAGTTTACATCCAGAAAACATACATGCTTCACTCACATCTTCCCCCTGGCAGCACAGGAGATGTAATGGCCAAAAAAAGTGTTTTTACATAACATAATGATGTCACAGGGGAAGTTGACCTTTGACTTTTTGGATATAAAATGTCATCACTTCATTATTATATGCTATTCGACATTTGTGTGAAATTTTGTCATAATTAGCATAAAAAACTGTTGAGCTATGGCCAAGAACATGTTTTGTGAGGTCACAGTGACTTTGACCTTTGACCTACCAAATTTTAATCAGGTCATTCTTGAGTCCAAGTGTGCATCTGAGCCAAATTTGAGATAACTGTCTCAAGGTCTTCTTGAGATACTGTCTTCACAAAAATTAGACGAATGCAAGGTCACAGTGACCTTGACCATTAAACACCAAAATCTCACCAAAAACTTCATTGTTGAGTCCAGATAAACATATGTGCCAAATTTGAAGAAGTTGCCTCAAGGTGAGATATTGAGATATTGCCTTTACAAGTATGAGATGGAAGGAGGGTCACAATGACTGTGACCCGTGACCACCAAAATCTAATCAGGTCATTGTTGAGTTCAAGTGCATGTTTGTGCAAATTTGAAAAAAACGAGTTCACAAGAATAGGGCTGACGTACGTATGTATGTGCAGACAACCCAAAAACATATTGCCTCCTGCCACAGCTATGGTTGATGCATAGGCATAAAGACTAATTACATAATTAATCACAATAGACAAAGTTCAGGTACCAAAATTAACATACGGTGTGTTGTACAATAGATGTATTCTTTTTGATCTCATGGCTAGGGTTTGATCTTACAATCAGAAGAACTCATTAACTTTAATTTGTATGGTTGCCTGGAGATGTGGCTGCCACTCTCTGATAGGTGTTTTTTTTCTGGGCTATGTTTATGTGCAGTCACTTGTCAAAGGCCTGAGGATCCAAATGTTGTTAATGAAGTGACTACACGTGCTCAACAGTGCACAGGATTTTCTTTCCAGGAACATGCTTAAATACAAAATCTTTACAATGCTAAGTGCCCAATGCTGGTGAGTAACCCAATACATACATTGGGCATGAGGATAGTTTGGTTTGAAAAGGAAAAATACTTGGCGAAAAGAAACCACCGTGGGAAACTTTTTACCAAAACGTATTTCTCTTACTTACCCTCTCCATCTTTTCAGCATATTGAGACCACAACAATGGCTTTGGAAGGTCAAATCAGCACTCTGTAAATGGAGAAAGACTCGGAAGGGGGGCAGTACTTTGAGGGCCCAAGTGTTTTTAGCTCTGAGCTTTTCAATGGTCTCCATACCTATTGAAGGCAAAGAGCTAATTTTGGTTTCTGAAAGGTCTCTGAAAAGAGAAAGGGTTCAGATTATTCATTTGGACACAACGCTAAGGCTGTTCCTGTATCCAACTGCAGCATGTGCTGTAGTTGCAAAATAAAGATATTATTTAAGAAGTAAGACTATTATTTGATTGAAAACAAAAGGTAAGATCATTTTCTCTAGCAAAATCTGTACATCCACTCACATGTGCGTTGGGCCGTGAATTACACCATAAAATGCAAATTCATCTATTCGTTCCAAATCCATATTCCTGTGAAGATACCTGAAGAATGGAGAATAGGTTAGGGGCAAAGTAATATGGACAAGATGTATCTATGTTTTACCAACATGTACAGTTACTTTATCAAAACATTTTGTGTAACACAATAGTAATTTAACCTGCCTGCCAGCCAGCCAGGTTGTTAAAGCTCAAACACATTAATAAAGAGACCAAATCAGAAAGCTGTTAAGATATATGTCATTAAAATATTGTTCCATCCTATGTGTTATCACTTTGATTTTTTTTTTCTTTTTTTTTGCTTCACTGCAATAATGTAAAATGGCATACACTTCCTCCAGTCTGCTCCCATTGAAGGCATAGGGTTGGATCTCTTTCACGCCATTGCTATTCAGCATGCTAAAAATCAGGGGGGAAAAAAAGGAATATCCTGTCAACCTTCCATTCACTCATTTTTTAAAAATTTTTTTAATGGAAAATGTATCCCATGCCTATTCCTGAAAGTGTACAGTGGCATGCAAGGCTTTTGGCACCCCTGGTCAAGATTTCTTTAACTGTGAATAGTTAACTAAATAGAAGATGAACTGATTTCCAAAACAAATGAAGTTAAAGATGGATGTTTTTCAACATTTTAAGCAAGATTACTGTATTAATTTTTGTTTTGCACAATTTTTGAGTGAAAAAAAGGAAAGTAGCACTATGCAAAAGTTTGGGCACCCCAAGACATTTGAGCTCTCAGACAACTGTAACCAGGGTCTCAGACCTTAATTAGCTTGTTTGGACTATGGCTTGTTCACAATCATCATTAGAAAAGGCCAGGTGATGCCAATTTCAAAGTATTACAAATATTCTGACTCCTGAAACCTTGTTGCAACAATCAGCAGTCATGGGCTCCTCTAAACAGCTACCTAACACTCTTAAAACTAAAATAACTGAATAACTGATGCCCACAAAGCAGGAGAAGGCTGTAAGAAGACAGCACAATGTTTACAGGTGGCTTTTTCCTCAGTTCGTGATGTAATTAAGAAATGGCAGTTAAGAGAAACTGTGGCGGTCAAGTTGAGGTCTGGAAGACCAAAAAAACTTTGCGAGAGAGCTGCTTGTAGGATTGTTAGAAAGTAGGGGTGTAACGGTACACAAAAATCTCGGTTCAGTACGTACCTCGGTACACAAGTCACGGTTCGTTTTTTTTCAGTACAGTAATGAAAAAAATAGACAACTATTAAATATCTTTTACTTATTGCACAGCAGTTAACTCTTTTTACACAATTTTTGAATGAAACAAATATGAATAAAATCCTGCTTTTTCACATTGTTTGAATGAAAATAGAAATATAAAAGTGAAAACTAAAATCCTGCTGTTTTTTTAACACATTTTTTGAATGAAAAATATAAATATACATTTCTGCTTTAACAGTTTTACTCAATTAAAATAAAAAGTATAGTGCAGCTGGTCAGCTTTAAAGCCTGCTCAGATTCAGTTTTACTAGGAACTTACTTAGCTTTCCCACTTTGTTAAAGTGCAGTAAACAAAACATGCTTATATCTAAAGTGCAGCTTAAACAATTTTACTCAACTCCAATGGCGTTGATTATTTCTTTAGCGCGATGGTCAGGGAAACGCTCTTTCTTTTTAAACGACGACAATATCGTAGTTTGCACCAGATTGCTTTTTCTAGTCGTGCCGGTTAACGTTAGGGTGACCATATTTTGATTTCCAAAAAAGAGGACACTCGGCCGGCCACGACATAGCCCACTTAAATGATACTCGCAGTTTACTCAAAGATGCCTTATAATTTTAATATATTTAAAATTTATATGTATGGATAGAAAATTCAATTATATTACAAAATAATATCTCTCAAAGACAGAAATTCAGATAGGCCCCAGTAGGGGACACACACACACTAGAGTGTGGCGATCTGAGCCCGATGGTACCCGACGGGTCGGCCGGGTTTGGTCAAAAATGTATAAATTGTATTCGGGCTGGGGTCGGATTCGGTCAGCTTTCAGTGCTAATGTAGTGTAAAAATAAATAAAATCCTTTTGTCTGTTCTGGCACTGTTATTTACGTGACAACACCTGAACATAACACACACAGACACACATTGGCTGTTTGTTTCTACCTCTCTCCTCGCTGGAAGTCTCGGACCTCCAGCCGCCCGCCTCCGCCTTGATTAAACGCTGAAAATAAAATAAAAGAGGGAGACAGGTTTTTCCTATTTGATCTTATTTTGTTTAATTTCTCCCTCTCCCCTCACTAGAAGCGTTGGACCTCCCGCCTCCTGCTCCCGTCTCAAACACGGAGGTCTCCCTCTCCGCAGCTGAGCACCCACGGCGCACGCCCGGCCTGTTAAATAGCCTGTAACCACTGTGTGACACAAACTCAGTGCTTTGGTCATTAAATAATGTCGGGCTCGGTTCGGGTTCGGACAGAAATATGCTGCCCGTGCCGCACTCTAACACACACACACACACACACACACACACACACACAAACACAAACACACGGAAAACCGGACATTATCATCAGTTTATAAAAGACCCCCGGATGCCCCGGACGGGACATGAAAAGTGGACATGTCTGGGCAAAAGAGGACGTTTGGTCAGCCTACTTAACGTTCAAACTCGGGTGGTGTCGCTTTAGATGTGTTAGCATGTTAGACGTGTTTCCAAGTACATACGCGACCGCTGTTCTGCAGTGTCGGCACACTGCTTTTGTCTTGTCACCTTGTTTATTTCCATCTTCGTATTTTACCCTGAAACCAAAGTGTTCCCAAACGGAGGACTTAAGGTTTGCGGGTGGGTCTTCAGGTTCGTCAGGCTCACTTGCCATGTTGTCAAAATGCGAGAATGCGCTGCACAAAGTGAAAGCGGAGATTTACGGTCGGACTCGGTCCGTCACTCAATTATGTCCGTCGGGGAACTAGATATTTTAAATGGTTCGGTTTGCAAAAACGGAATTAAAATAAAACAGAATAAAATAATATCCTACGCCCAATAATTCGGTACAGGGTCATGCCGAACCAAAAGTCACATACCGAACGGTTCGACACAAATACATGTACCGTTACGGCCCTATTAGAAAGGCAAATCAAACCCCCTGTTTGACTACAAGAGACCTGCAAGGAGATTTAGCAGACTCTGGAGTGGTGCTGCACTGTTCAGCTCTGCAGCGACACCTGTACAAATATGACCTTCATGAAAGAGTCATCAGAAGACAACCTTTCCTGTGTCCTCACAACAAAATTTAGTGGTTCAGAAGTTCGCAAAGGAACATCTAAACAAGCCTGATGCTTTTTTGGAAACAAGTCCTGTGGACTGATGAAGTTAAAATAGAACTTTTTGGAGACAATGAGCAAAGGTATGTTTGGAGAAAAAAGGATGCAGAATTTAATGAAAAGCTCGCCTGTCCAACTGTTAAACACGGGGTGGACCAATCATGTGTTGGGCCTGTCTTGCAGTCAGTAGCACGGGGAACATTTCACAGGTAGAGGGAAGAATGGATTCAGTTAAATTCCAGCAAATTCTGGAAGCAAACGTCACACCACCTGTAAAAAAGCTAAAGATGAAGAGAGGATGGCTTCTACAACAGGATAATGATCCTAAACACACCTCAAAATCGACAATGGACTACCTCAAGAGGCACAAGCTGAAAGTTTTGCCATGACTCTCACAGTCCCCTGACCTAAACATCATTGAAAATCTGTGGATGGACCTCAAAAGAGCAGTGCATGCAGGACAGCCCATGAATCTCACAGAACTAGAAGCCTACTGCAGAAAGAATGGATGCAAATCCCCAAAACAAGAAATGAAAGACTTCTAGCTGGATACAAAAAGCATTTAGAAGCTGTGATACTTGTTGTGATACTACAAAGTTGGCGCTGCTAAGTACTGACCATGCAGGGTGCCCAAACTTTTGCTTCAGGCCCTATTCCGTTTTTTATTTTTAAACTGTGAAAGATTGAAATAAAAAACTAATCTTGTTTAAAATATTGAAGAAATGTGTCATCTTTAACTTCTTGCCTTTTGGATAGCTTGAAGCTATAGTTGGTAATGTTGGAAAGCTAGCAAGGTTTGGTTTGTCCTCTCGCTTTATCCAAAGCCTTTATCGTCACAGCCTTTTCTGCCTCCGACTTAATTGTCTTAGCCTGTTTAGCGGGGCGAGCCGTTACAAGTAACGCTAGATGTGGTACTTTTGGCTGCATTTTCTCTGCTATTGTTCAGCAAACTTATTCTCCTGCTAACTCGGTAGCCTATTTCTGCTGAGGAGTGTGCTGAATATTTCCGGCAACGGTGATACGTGATGAGTGCGTGCAGGGAGGAGGGAGGGACAGAGGGGGGCGTGGGCAGGACCAGAGCGATATATAAGGACGAGACATGAAGGCATCTGACTGGTTCTTTCCACTTGCACCGAGAGGCAGGGATTGGTCAGAGTTTTTACAGGCCTGCAGCTGCCACAGAGGTCGGATTTTTTTCGTTCCTTTTTCTGAACACATTATGTATTGACTACTCTCAGGATGGAAGGACCATTTCACCCAGTATAACAAAACGTGTTTCTGAACAGGATTACCAACTATAGCTTTAATTCACAGTAAACGGTGACCAGGGGTGCCCAAACTTTTGAATGCCACTGTATAACACATGCTGTGCACAGCCAAAATACACAATTGCAACAATGTCTTCTGATGTCACAGTACAAAAGAGACATACAGTACAGGCCAAAAGTTTGGACACACCTTCTCATTCAATGCGTTTTCTTTATTTTCATGACTATTTACATTGTAGATTCTCACTGAAGGCATCAAAACTATGAATGAACACATGTGGAGTTATGTACTTAACAAAAAAAGTTGAAATAACTGAAAACATGTTTTATATTCTAGTTTCTTCAAAATAGCCACCCTTTGCTCTGATTACTGCTTTGCACACTCTTGGCATTCTCTCCATGAGCTTCAAGAGGTAGTCACCTGAAATGGTTTCCACTTCACAGGTGTGCCTTATCAGGGTTAATTAGTGGAATTTCTTGCTTTATCAATGGGGTTGGGACCATCAGTTGTGTTGTGCAGAAGTCAGGTTAATACACAGCCGACAGCCCTATTGGACAACTGTTAAAATTCATATTATGGCAAGAACCAATCAGCTAACTAAAGAAAAACGAGTGGCCATCATTACTTTAAGAAATGAAGGTCAGTCAGTCCGGAAAATTGCAAAAACTTTAAATGTGTCCCCAAGTGGAGTCGCAAAGACCATCAAGCGCTACAACGAAACTGGCACACATGAGGACCGACCCAGGAAAGGAAGACCAAGAGTCACCTCTGCTTCTGAGGATAAGTTCATCCGAGTCACCAGCCTCAGAAATGGCAAGTTAACAGCAGCTCAGATCAGAGACCAGATGAATGCCACACAGAGTTCTAGCAGCAGACCCATCTCTAGAACAACTGTTAAGAGGAGACTGCGCCAATCAGGCCTTCATGGTCAAATAGCTGCTAGGAAACCACTGCTAAGGAGAGGCAACAAGCAGAAGAGATTTGTTTGGGCCAAGAAACACAAGGAATGGACATTAGACCAGTGGAAATCTGTGCTTTGGTCTGATGAGTCCAAATTTGAGATCTTTGGTTCCAACCGCCGTGTCTTTGTGAGACGCAGAAAAGGTGAACGGATGGATTCCACATGCCTGGTTCCCACTGTGAAGCATGGAGGAGGAGATGTGATGGTGTGGGGGTGTTTTGCTGGTGACACTGTTGGGGATTTATTCAAAATTGAAGGCACACTGAACCAGCATGGCTACCACAGCATCCTGCAGCGACATGCCATCCCATCCGGTTTGCGTTTAGTTGGATGATCATTTATTTTTCAACAGGACAATGACCCCAAACACACCTCCAGGCTGTGTAAGGGCTATTTGACCAAGAAGGAGAGTGATGGAGTGCTGCGGCAGATGATCTGGCCTCCACAGTCACCGGACCTGAACCCAATCGAGATGGTTTGGGGTGAGCTGGACCGCAGAGTGAAGGCAAAGGGGCCAACAAGTGCTAAACACCTCTGGGAACTCCTTCAAGACTATTGGAAAACCATTTCAGGTGACTACCTCTTGAAGCTCATGGAGAGAATGCCAAGAGTGTGCAAAGCAGTAATCAGAGCAAAGGGTGGCTATTTTGAAGAAACTAGAATATAAAACATGTTTTCAATTATTTCACCTTTTTTTGTTAAGTACATAACTCCACATGTGTTCATTTATAGTTTTGATGCCTTCAGTGAGAATCTACAATGTAAATAGTCATGAAAATAAAGAAAACACATTGAATGAGAAGGTGTGTCCAAACTTTTGGCCTGTACTGTATTTGCAGAGAATGGTGTGTTCCATCTGTTAGAATTCTTCAGATTAATTAAGTGTAAATGCTTTATTTAAAAAAAAAAAAAAGGAAAAAAAAAAATGGAATAAGCAACACATTCTCACACACATTTGGTCATGGAAAGTCACACACACACACACACACACACACAACTATTTAAAACCATGTTTAAAACAAAATAAAAAATAAAAGCTGTCTGTTTGTATTCTAAGACTTTATTTTAAAATGCACCTACGGTTGCCAACCTGCAGACAGTGAGTCTCCTCAGTAGAGTGGGGACAGAGAGCAGGATAAATGATTGATATTGATGTCTGTGTTCTTCATGCTGATTTGACTTTACTGTCTTCACTCAGTATTGTGATGTCAGGAGTTAAATTTATTTTATTGACATGTTAGATTTGTTTCCAGTGAGATATCATTTAGTTTATATAGTGAATTTGTTGTTTTAAACGTGACTGTTGCTTAGCCTGGTGAAACCATCCTAATCTTGCTAGCTCATGTTCTATTTCACTCTGCAGATCAGTCTGGCCATGCAATCATAAAGGCCCATTCTGGCATCAGTTAAAGCTTACCGTGCCAATCACAACCACTTATTACTTTGGGGCAGGCACGTCATCAGAATAGGAGGGACAAGGAGCGGAGTGAATGCATTTCGTAAACAACCAACATGGCTACTGATTTTGAAACTGCGATGGTAAATGTGTCAACGAACTGGAATGTACATTTTCTTTAAAAGCAGAACAAACGACTGCACTGAAAGCTTTTATTGAAAAACAGGATGTGTGTGCAGTCCTTGCTACGGGGTTTGGTAAAAGTTTAATTTACCAACTGGCTCCATTGATCTGGAAACCGAGCTGGGAATCACAGCCATGCAACTCGGAGTCCACAGTGAGGAGGAAATCCACAAAGACGGCAACACTCTTTCCCAGACATCATCACAGCTCGTCTCCGCTACACGCTGCACTTGTTTGCTGGTCTGTTTACAGGGGCATTGTGCTAGCCTACGTCACACGTTTTGTTTACTCTGATTGGTTTTCCATCTTTCCAACTGCGTGAAGGGGCACTTTGAGCGTCTGGAGGTGATGCAACGCATATAACAAACACACAAGAGGTAGAGAAATTATTTTTTATTTACCAACTGTTTAATTGTGTCATTTACGGCTGTTAAGACAGTTTTGATGTCCCGCAACTCGTTGGCCACCTCGTTAATTGCAGTGATTGTGTCCCTCTGCATTTGCAGGACTGCATCTGTCAGGACACGGCCGCTGCGGGAGGGCGCACGAGGTGCTGTGACGTCTCCGGCGTCTCCGGCCTCTCCAGCCACAGGTGGAGCACCACTGCTGGAACACCTGGGGGCTGCAAAGACAAATTATTCAACTTTAAATAAATTCAACTTTTGTGAATGACGTCTCAATTGTGTACATGTTCATTTTACTGTAATTTCAAACAAGACATACACTTACCTGCATCCTCCCGTGCTTCTGGCACATTTGATGCTTCTGGCGCATCTGTGTCCCCATCCGCCTCCGTCACCACACCACTTAAGAGGGACTCGCCGATCTGTGGGGGTGAGCTCCGGTGTCTTCTTTAACAGCCGAACCTCCCACAAAGCCAGCTTCAACTGGAAAGCGTGTATGCTGTCATAATACTGTGTGACAACTTAGTTACGGCCTTGCATCATTTTGTTCAGAATATTCAAGTGCTCTGTAATATCCACCATAAATGCAGTGTCCCGTAGCCATACCGCATCCTTTAGCTCTGGCATTGGTTTTCCTTTTTGCTCCATATATTGTCCAATTTCCATGGCAGGCCATGCGTAATGTGTTTATCAGTAAGAAGGCTGTCAAACTGACGATGGTCCAGACCTCTGGCTTGGATGAAATTAACACTTCGGACATCCACCATGACCTGATCCATTCTTAATGACTTGCAATACAATGCTTTCTGGTGCAAAATACAGTGGAAAAATCCAAAAAATTGTGCCTTCCATTTGCAGCCTGTACGTCTTCTCTGAATTTTGTCACAACACCTGCCTTTTTACCGATTATTGATGGAGCACCGTCCATAGCCAGGCTGACAGCGCGGGCCCAGTCAACACGGACCCTGTGCAGCGCTCCAACCAGAGAGTTAAAAATGTCTTTTGCTCTTGTGGTGTCTCTCATTGGCACCAACTCAAGGAACTCCTCTGTGACAGTCAAACTTTCACCAACACCACGAATAAATATGGACAGTTGAGCAACATCAGTAATGTCCGTGCTCTCGTCAATTGCAACCGAGAACGCAACAAATGACTACACTTTGTCCTTAATTTTACTGTCCAAATCTCCAGCAAGATCCGAAATCCTTTCTGCCACTGAGTTTCTTGTCAGACTGATGTTGGCAAAAGCCTGGCGCTTGACGGGGCACACGATTTCTGCCACCTTCAGCATGCATGTCTTCACAAACTCATCCTCAGAGTACAGCTTTGATGTAGATGCTATTACATTAGCAATAAGATAGCTAGTTTTTACAACTGCATCACTGATCTCTCAGCTATGACTAAAACCAGACTGCTGTTTCCTAAAACCTGCCAGCACTTGATTTATCTCCTCTGTTCTCAGTTGTCCTTGCAAGTTCTTGTATTTTTTGTAGGGCTGGGTATCGATTCAGATTTTCCAGATCAATTCGATTCGATTTTCAAGGACTCAGTTCGATCCGATTCACGATTCGATTCGATTCAGTTCAATATCGATTCAGTCAAGTATATTTCAATTATGATACAAAATTTGCTTGGATATTAAGATATTTTCTGAGAACTAACGAAGTATATTTAACAAGGAACCCTCTGACCTGGTGCATTACTATTAAAAATACTGTTTACATTAAGAATTGACCCCAAAGCAGTACATTAGTCATCATGTACTTTTATTTAACATTACATGACCAACACATACAAAATAAATATTTTAAATTAAATCTAATCACAAGGTAGACAATTTAAATTAAGTGGCTACAAAAAATGTAAACAAAGGACATCCACAAGTTTGCTGCCTGTAACCATCTTATAAAGCTTTTGTGCAATACACTACAGTGGTTGTGATGCACACAGTAGGCCCGTTTCCACTGAAGAAGTTCCTGGTACTATTTGGGGGGCAGGAACTACTACAGGAACGTCCTCTCGCTCGGCTCTCTCGACCGCTGTGTCTCCACTGAGAGAGTGGAGTACGAGGAAGGTCCCTGTAAAGTTATGGGCTCTGGATGTGACGTAATCGTTGTGCGACCATTTTGACCGGGGCGACGTAGGGACGTTGTTAGCTGTTAGCCGATAGCGGTGTCTGTAATAACTCAGTAAATGGCCTGTGAAAAAAAAAAATTTTTCCAGCAGATGTCTTAGTTACAACATGATTGAGCTAACTGGAGTAGTTTCATGTCGTATCTGACAACGGGAGGCTTTTAACAGATGCTGTTGTGAGCTGTCCCTGTCAGCTGCAGCCACTACTGATGCTTTCTAGACATTGTGATTTCCCATAACTGAATAAATACCACACATAGCAACACAAAACTGCTTTGCTAGCTCAATCATGTTGTAACTAAGATATCCGCTGGAAAAAATATTTTTTTCACGGGCCATTTAGTGAGTTTTTTTTACATGGCGGCGGAAGCTATATGAATGAGCTAACCCTCGTCTGCTGAGTTTTAAAAATGCCGGCTATTTTGTAGCTTTCTGTTCACGTCACATCCCTCCTTGAGTATATCCAATCAGCACCAAGTAATCCCCAAGCCCCAGCCAGGAGTCTTTCGGGGCCGTTCTAACTACCTACCCCGAGGAGGGACTTGTTTAGCCCCTGTAAAAATTCCGGAACTCTGTCCTTAGGGGGTGGTTCCTGCGGTGGAGACACGCACCAACGGCCCCGGCCCTGTAAAATTACCCCGAAGTTCCTGCGGTGGAAACGGGCCTATTGACTGTATCAGAAGAGAAACAATATACGTAGGTGAACCCTGCAGAAAAGTGAGCCCTCTTCCTCAGAGAGGATCTTTGCCTCCCAGTTTGTTCCTGGTGGCAGAGCAGAGTGAACCGTCTTTCTTCTCAGAGGATCTTTGTCCCATGAGAGCAGGCAGCTGTTCTCCGTGTCCGCAGTGTAAACAACGTTCGCTGGCGATTTGACAGTCACTAGAAGCACATTATGACCCTTTGTAAAAGTTTCTGTGTGGTACCTCCTGTGTTGTACATGAGCTAACGTTAGCGGCTAAGGACTGAGAGGCTGTCCGGTATGTGTGTGTGTCTGAGTAGCGTCAGTACGTTAGCTTGTTAGCCGTAACGTTAGCCTTGCTGTTTGTCATGTTAACGTTATCGTCGGCAGCCCTGAATAGCTTGTAAAGCTTTAGCATAGTTAGTTAACACATTTGTTATTGGCCCATGTGTTTACTGCTACAGAAAAATAATAAATCTTTGGTTTATTTGCACAACGTCACCCCTCTGCCGTCTTTTATCACGCTTGCTAACGCTAAGTTAACTTTACCAGCAGATCTGTATGAGGCACAAACTGAGGCTACAGTTAGCAGTGTGCTGATGCTTTGTGGTATTTCTTAATCTTTTCTGTGAAACTAATGTGCCTTTAATAAACATGCGTACATTATTAGCATTATATTTTTAGGGGAAAATGCGAGTGAGAAAAATGAACCGTAGACCCATGCCTTCAGTGGACGCGCTCCCACCATTCGGCTCGTTCGAGATGACCTGCGCTTCGCCTGGAAAGTAGACGAGAGCAGGCGACCGCAGCGGGGGGCGGTGACAAAAAGCTGCGGTGAAGTCGGACAGTTTCCCGACAGTTTCCAGCAGCCTTCAGTCCGTGCAGGAAGTCACAGACACACTTACATCCTGTCTGGAATGATGTCAGTTCATTAAAAAAGTGATCAGACCCATTTATCAGTTTGTTTTCACCATCAGTCACACAACATGTTTTCTGTTCACAGAATAAACCTTCAGATCAGACAAATACAATCTTAATCTCTAAAATTCAACAAAAATGAGTAGATATCTAAAACGTCATCTTGTTGAGTCGCCGTCTAAACCAATCAGCTGTTAGATCAGGTGAGAGCCAGCCGGTGCAGTCGGTGGGGAGAAACTGCAGCGCCTGGCTCTAAAAACTGCGGCCGCCTCGCTCTCGCGGCTTTATCACCGTCCACTTTTGTAATACGTCAGAGCAAGTCAGGATGAAGTCGGACACAAAACTAACCGGCATGCATTGTGCGCCGATCGCCGGTGATTGAATCTGCGCAGGACTGGCTCATCTCGAACGAACCTATTGTTTGCTGCTCTGTTTTCATTCAGTCCGGCCGTCTCGCGAGATCTCTCGCCATGACCTCAGGTGCTAAATGCTGATCTACCTGGGTTGATAGTACTGCAGGCTGCTGCAGTCTGCTATGGGCTGTACAACACGTCCACGGAGGAAAATAGTTATAGTAAAAGATCGATATTTTAATTAATGAATTGATATTGTGCCATTTAAAGGAAAATCGATTCAAATCGATTTTTTCAACCCAGCTCTAATTTTTTGCTATGATTAGTCTGATAGTGTCGTCAAGTATGATATTCCTTTAGCACTGAAACGTGCTGCGAACACACCAAGCACACTGGCTTCCCATTTACCTCTGTAAATAAATACGAACTGGTGCACTTTTCTTGGAAAATCCGATACTTTTTTTCTCCTTTTTGATAAAGACATTTTCCATTGGAGGCTCCTGCATGTAATGTTAGTCAGCGCTTGACTGTGTTGTCACATGACTCACAGATCCACAACAGATATCTAGCTTAGGGCTTACTAATTTTATTAGGACAGTGCTTACCCCTAGTGGTCAAATTAAGGAATAGCAGTGCATTTTATTGAAAAAGAAGGAATTTATGACCTCTATCATTTTCACACTTTTCAAAGTAATCCTGAGGGCCATATTGGACCTTTTGGCAGACTGGTTTTGGCCCGTGAGCCGTATGTTTGACACCCCTGCTTTAGACAAAGCCTTGACTAAGTCTATGCTGTTAAATCCTCCTATCCTGTCTAACATGGCTAAAACAAAAGCTAGATTTTACATAGCTATGCCTTAAAGGTTTAAAAAGGTTGTTTTAAAAAAACAGGAATATTGCATGCAATCAGATTACAAGATCAAATCACACAGGTGTAAAACTGTATGAAAAAATGAGCAAAAACCCACATACAACAGTGAGTCTGTCAGTCAGAAAATGGGTCTGAAAATGACTTTCCTGTTCAACCATCAGTCCTACTTACATGGTCAGAGCATTCTCTGATATTCCAGTGAAAGAATTAGCAGGTATAACTTGTATGAAGACATTCTCCACTATCTCCCTGTCAAAAAGGTATGAACATAAAATATTTTACACCAATTAAAAATTCATAAATTTTAGCAAATCAATGACATTACAGTTAGGTATATTGAAATTCTACTTACAAAATGAAATTCTTTTGGCCGGAATGAATATATTGTAGGCCAGGAAAAGAGGTGAGACCTGTGTTGGTAATCCCACTGTATGGAGACATTTCTCAGTCAGCAGTCAGGTAATGGTTAACAGGAAACAGTTTTGCTTCAGAATCAACTATTTCTATAACTTTTAGACTGTTTTCTTGTGGAAATATGAGTTGTTATGATATATGACTAGCAAATGAAATTTTACTTACAGGTACTTTAAATTAGGCAGATCTTTGAATGCCTCTTGGTCAATGTATGACAGTGTTCGGATGCCAGTTAGTTGTCTATTGGACACACAACACACAGACAGACATACAGACACAGATGCACACACACTTAAACTGTCTCTAACTTTTGACAAAAATGATTGACTTAGTGTTTCATAATTAAAAATTTGCTTTCTTTTTTTCTTGTAGAAAAATGCATATAACAGTTTGTTCAGTGTGGTTTGGCCACTACATATAATGTTCTGACCACTTATCTACTGTAAAATGTCCAACTTCTTGTGTGTTAAGCAGCATATGTGAAAAGCAAGAATAAATTGTCACTGAAAATAAGATCTGAATAGAAAAAGAAAATATTGGCATCAAAACACTTGAAAAAGGTTGCATTACTACTAAACAAGTATTGACACTGAACATAGTTTAAGGACAGTGTAATACGGTATACATATAATTGGCATACCAAGGAGAGAACCAGTGAAGCCAATTTAGGAATTTGGTTGCTAGATTCAGGAACTTTTAAGACTACCAAAGTAACATTTTTTGAAAAACACCTGGCAACAAATTTAGCTATGCATTTGTATCTATGACACAAAAACGATTTCCTCTGTCACAAAGTCAGTCACAGCACACTGCCTGGCTGCAAATTTCACTGTGAGTGACTGCAGCAGTAGCTACCACTCAGCCAGGTACAGGCAGCAGCAACAATCATTGTTGGCTGACTGAAGCAGCAACAAATGTCATCAAATCATTAACACTTTGAATTCAGTTCGTGCAAAGAACAGTTTTTTGGTTTGTTAGTTAAAACAAACCTATTATGCGCTGTGTTGAAAAAAAAAAAAGAAAGCTCTCGTAAAAAAAAAAAAAAAAAAAAAATGTTACTTTTAGAAATAACATTATGCCGTAATGAACAAACAAATATGAACTAAGAAATCATGTTTTTTGCTGACCTCGTCGTCCTCCGCTTATCCGGATCCGGGTCGCGGGGGCAGCAGCCTCAGCAAAGAAGCCCAGACAGTTCTCTCCCCAGCCACTTCCGTCAGCTCTTCCGCGGGAACCCCGAGGCGTTCCCAGGCCAGCCAGGTGATGTAGTCCCTCCAGCGTGTTCTGGGGCGGCCCCGAGGTCTCCTCCCGGTTGGACATGCCCAAAACACCTCCCAAGAGAGGCGTCCAGAAGGCATCCTTACCAGATGCCCAAACCACCTCAACTGGCTCCTCTTGATGTGGAGGAGCAGTGGATCTACTCCGAGTCCCTCCCGGATGTCTGAGCTCCTCACCCTATCCCTAAGGCTGAGCCCAGCCACCCTGCAGAGGAAGCTCATTTCGGCCGCTTGTACTCGCGATCTCATTCTTTCGGTCACTACCCAGAGCTCGTGACCATAGGTGAGGGTTGGAATGTAGATCGACCAGTAAATTGAGAGCTTCGCTTTCTGGCTAAGTTCCCTCTTCACCACAACGGACCGGTTAAGCGCCTGCATCACTGCTGACGCCGCTCCAATCCACCTGTCAATCTCCCGCTCCATCCTACCCTCACTCGTGAACAAGATCCCGAGATACTTAAACTCCTCCACCTGAGGAAGGACCTCCCCCCTGACCTGGAGTGGGCAATCCACCCTTTTCCGGCTGAGGACCATGGCCTCAGACTTGGAGGTGCTGATTCTCATCCCAGCCGCTTCACACTCGGCTGCGAACCGCCCCAGCAAGAGCTGGAGGTCACTGTTCGATGGAGCTAGGAGGACCACGTCATCCGCAAAAAGCAGGGACGAGATCCTCCCGTCACCGAACCTGACACTCTCCACCACTCAGCTGCACCTAGAAATTCTGTCCATAAAAGTTATGAACAGAACCGGTGACAAAGGGCAGCCCTGGCGGAGTCCAACCCTCACCGGGAACAGGTCCAACTTACTGCCAGCCACGCAAACCAGACTCATGCTCCTTCGGTACAGGGACTGGATGGCCCTTAGCAAGGGGCCACCAACCCCATACTCCCGGAGCACCCCCCACAGGATGCCCCTGGGGACACAGTCGTAAGCCTTCTCCAAATCCACAAAACACATGTGGACTGGTTGAGCAAACTCCCATGCCCCCTCCAGCACCCTGGCGAGGGTAAAGAGCTGGTCCACGGTTCCGCGTCCAGGATGAAAACCACATTGCTCCTCCTCAATGTGAGGTTCAACTATTGACCGGACCCTCTTCTCCAGCACCCTGGAGTAGACCATACCGGGTAGGCTGAGGAGTGTGATCCCCCTGTAGTTGGAACACACCCTCTGGTCCCCTTAGGGTCCCCCTAGGGTTCTGCCACTCCAGAGGCACTGCCCCCGATGTCCACGCAATGTTGCAGAGGCATGTCAGCCAGGACAGCCCTACAACATCCAGAGCCTTGAGGTATCCAGGACGAATCTCATCCACCCCTGGGGCTCCGCCGCCTCGTAGTTGTTTCACTACCTCAGCAACTTCTGCCCCAGAAATTGGACGACCCGCCCCCGTCTCTGTTTCCTCACTGGAATACGTGTTGGTGGGATTGAGGAGCTCCTCAAAGTATTCCTTCCACCGCCCGACAATGTCCCCAGTTGACGTCAGCAGCTCCCCGCCCCCACTGTAAACAGTGTGAGCAAGTTGCCGCCTTCCCCCCCTGAGGCGCCGGACGGTTTGCCAGAACCTCTTTGGAGCCAATCGATAGTCTTCCTCCATGGCCTCACTGAACTCCTCCCACGCCCGAGTTTTTGCCTCCACAACTGCTGCCGCTGCGCTCCGCTTGGCCCGCCGGTACCCGTCAGCTGGTTCCGGAGACCCACAGACCAACCATGCCCTGTAGGCCTCCTTCTTCAGCCTGACGGCTCCCCTCACCTCTGGTGTACACCAGCGGGTTCGGGGATTACCGCCGCGACTGGCCCCAGCGGCCTTGCGGCCACAGCTCGCAACCGCTGCCTCGACAATGGCAGAGCAGAACAAGGCCCATTCAGACTCAATGTCCCCCCCCCCCCCCCCCCCCCCCCCCGCCCTCGGGACGCGGTCGAAGCTCTCCCGGAGGTGGGAGTTGAAGATCATCTGGACAGGTTCTTCCGCCAGGCGTTCCCAGCAGACCCTGACTGTTCGTTTGGGCCTGCCAGGTCTGCGCGGCGTCTTCCCCCACCATCTGATCCAACTCACCACCAGGTGGTGATCAGTTGACGGCTCTGCTCCTCTCTTCACCTGAGTGTCCAGAACATGATGTCGCAGGTCAAATGATACGACTACAAAGTCGATCATTGACCTGCGACCTAGGCTGTCCTGGTGCCATGTGCACCGATGGACATCCTTATGTTTGAACATGGTGTTAGTTATGGCCAAACTGCGACCCGCACAGAAGTCCAATAACTGAACACCACTCGGGTTCAGATCGGGCAGACTGTTCCTCCCAATCACGCCCCCTCCAGGTCCCGCTGTCATTGCCCACGTGAGCGTTGAAGTCCCCCAGCAGAACAATGGAGTCCCCGGTCGGGGCACTGTCCAGCACCCGTCCCAGGGACTCCAAAAAGGGTGGGTACTCTGAACTGTTGTTCGGTGCATAAGCACAGACAACAGTCAGGACCCGTTCCCTGACCCGAAGGCGCAGGGAAGCAACCCTTTCGTCTACCGGGGTAAACCCCAACGTACAGGCAGAGAGTCTGGGGGCTATCAGAAAGCCCACCCCGGCCCTCCGCCTCTCACCCGGAGCAACTCCAGCGAAGGAGAGAGTCCAACCCATCTCAAGGACTAGGGTTCCAGAGCCGGAATTATGTGTCGAGGTGAGGCCGACTATATCTAGCCGGTAGCGCTCAACCTCTTCCACAAGCTCCGGCTCCTTCCCCGCCAGAGAGGTGACATTCCATGTCCCAAGAGCCAACTTCTGTAGCCGAGGATCAGACCGCCAAGGCCCCCGCCTTGGTCTGCTGCCCAATCCACACTGCACCGAACCCTTCTGGATCCCTCTGCGGGTGGTGGGCCTGCAGGGGGACGAGCCCATGTAGCCGGTTCGGGCTGGGCCCGGCCGGACCCCATGGGTGAAGGCCCGACCACCAGGCGCTCGCCCATGGGCCTCAACCCCAGGCCTGACTCCAGGGCGGGGCCCCGGTAACCCTCTGGGCCGGGTACATGTGTCCTTGTTTGTATCCATCATGAAGGGTCTTTTGAACCGTTCTTCGTCTGACCCTTCGCCCAGAACCAATCTGCCATGGGAAACCCTACCAGGGGCAAAATGCCCCCGACAGCATAGCTCCTAGGGTCATTAGGGCACTCAAACTCCTCCACCACGATAAGGTGATGGTTCTCGGAGGAGTTTTTTTGCTGACCTGGCCAGTCAATTTGACAAATGACATTGTGTATTCTCCACAGTCTAATGCTAATATACAATAGACTGTGGTCAAGTCAAACAGTTTCCCGACAGTTTCCAGCAACCCTCAGTCTGTACAGGAAGTCACAGAAACACTCACATCCTGTTAGATTTGATTCAGATCTCTTAAAAGAGTGACCTAATAAAATGCTTTACATGTGATCTGTAGTTTATGTTCATGGTTCAACCTCTGTTTTACATGACTTGCCATCATATCAGTTTGCTGCTGCAGAGCACACTTGTGCCCTAAACTACATAAATACATTAAAAACATCAACAGTCAAACACAGAGGAAAGAAATACAAGACAACAGCCTTCATTACAGATCGATCAGATATAGTCAGGGCTTCACATCTGTACAGATGTTATTTTAAGACTCCTCACTGACCACAAGTCTCTGATTTGCTGAATCTTTAATGATTAAAACAGTCTAATGCTAATATACAATAGACTATCACACATGTATACTGCCAGATACTAATATATACTTTCAACATATTGTACCACAGTAGCCAGAACTATAACGATAATATTATTACTTTTATTAATGTTGTTGTAAGCTACTGTCGTTACCGTCTGTCCTGCATCTCTCTCTCGCTCTCTCTCTCTCTCTCTCTGTCTCTCTTTCTGTCTCATTGTGTCATACGGATTACTGTTTTACTGTTAATTTATTATGCTGATCTGTTCTGTACGACATCTATTGCACGTCTGTCCGTCCTGGAAGAGGGATCCCTCCTCAGTTGCTCTTCCTGAGGTTTCTACCGTTTTCTTTCCCTGTTAAAGGGTTTTTCTGGGGGGGAGTTTTTCCTCAGACAGAGGGATGTTGTATGCTGTAAAGCCCTGTGAGGCAAATTGTGATTTGTGATATTGGGCTTTATAAATAAAATTGATTGATTGATTGATTGATTGACTATGTGTAGCAGGATGCGTCTACTTGAATCGCAACCCAGTTTAGATCGTCACGCCCACTTCCGCATACAGAGAGTCCTGACGAAAACCTCCGACCACCTCCGAGCTACCGCGAATCTACATGCAAGCTTGCGCTTCTCATACACAGCCACAAGCCCAACTTCCAAAACATCTAAATCCAGATGTGTCCACCTCTTTACATCTGGTCAACTTTACCAAAGGGTAGATCTAGCAGAAGAGAAGACTAATTTCCTTGAACTAACGTGATGACAGCTGTTATGTGGGGCGTTCTAGTGTTATGAATGTAACCTACGTGAATGGCAGTAACGTTACGTAGCGAAAATAACGAAGATGTGTTTGGAGTATATTTGTGGCGGTGATAAGTAGTCAAGTAGTCGTATAATAGATTTGCGGCAGTAGTAAATTATTATTATTTTTTTATTAATCTTTTTAAGAAGTGCAACAATACATACATAGAAATAGAATTACACACATTGTACATTGCTTTTTCTGTTTTTTATCCCAGTACCCAGAACAACCCCAGGGCCCTCTAAGGGGAGGGCCAACAGCAGAAAGAACAGTGGAGCAAAGTCTCTGTTAGGTAAAAATTGAATTACATGAGTCCAAAAAGACAAATATGTAATATGAGAGAATAATAACTAAACAGACATTAAGTAAGAAAAATCAATTTAAAAAATAAATAAAATAAATAAATAATAAATATATACATATATATATATATATATATATATATATTTGTACGCATATACATATGCACACAAACATACATGTACGTACCTTCACACACATACATTTACAAGGGTAGAAACAAAGCAAAACAAAACAAAAATAAACTAAAAGTGGAATGTAGGGTGGGGGGCAGGGAGATCAATCTGAAGGCAGTGTTCGCAAAGATTTAAAGTAATCCAAGAAAGATTGCCATTTGCTATGAAATTTAGCTGAGGAACCTTGAACTGAGAATCTTATCTTTTTTAGTTTAAGAAAAAACATAACATCTCTAAGCCAGAGGGATATAGATGGAGGTTTAGGGGACTTCCATGAAAATAAGATGTGACGTCTTGCAAGGCCTTGCAAAGGCTAATATGTGATGTAATGGGGTAAACCAAAACAGGCTAAGTTAGCTAGCTGGCTGACTAGCCCTTATTCGCAGTAGCTCGGAGGTGGTCGGAGGTTTCCGTCAGGGCTCTGTGTATGCGGAAGTGGGCGTGGCGATCTAAACTGGGTTGCGATTCAAGTAGACGCGTAGCAGGATAGATGTCTCCCCTGCTGGAGTGATTGGGTTTGTTGCCATGTTTCCCCTTCACCCCAATCACAGCGGGAGAGCACTCTATAAAGGGAGGCTGTGTCTATCTTTCTCTCTCTCTTGCTTTTGGGCTTTGGGGCATGCCCACTTCCGGCTGCCTTACTTCCGTTCTGTTGCATCCCACTGGTTGCAGGTAAGCATGCAGTGGCTGCACTGTTTAAGTATGATTTTCTGGCACCTCATGATTTTCGCCATTTTAGACTCCTGGTGCTACGCTGATATCCCCCGGTCTGTCACTTCCATGCTGTGGCGACACATCGTTCACACCCCGTTAATCTGCAGGACGAGCGCTGCGCTTTCCTCTGCAGGGGTTGACAGAAGCTGTCAGATGGTATGTACACCTCATGGGCTCTGCCACTTTTACAGTGTGTTAGTGTTTTTCTTAACATAGCTCTGTTGTGTGTAATGGGGACTGTTAGCCCCAAAGGCTAACGTAGCATCAGGCCCCGTCTGCTCTGCTTGGTGTCTGCTCTGCCTGGTGTGATGCATTGCTGTGCTACTCTGCCTGCTGCTCTTGCCCACTGCTGCTGGTGGCCTTTACGGCTGGCAGATCTGTGCTTGGGAGCGGGTGTGTGTGTCGGCCTTCTGGCAGCTGCCTGAAGCCTGGGCCGTAATTGTGGGGTTGAGTTAATTTAATTTAGTTTGATTAATTTTGTGTTATTTGTCTTTTTCTGGTTTTCTAATTGTTTGGGAGTAGTTTATGGTTTATTTTTCATTAGCTGCCTTATGTAATTGTATGGTTTATATATATATTGTTTAGTATTGAGTCGAATTTGGTTTTGTTTATTTCTTTGATTTGTTTTGTATGTTTTGATTTATATAGTTTTGATTGCCCTTGTTTGTTGTATATTAGCCTACTTTGTTTAAATCCTAATTTTATTAGGCTAAAGTTCATTCTTTCTTTTTCCTTAGTTTGATGTTTGGCAGCCTAAGACTTTAAGATTTTGGTGTGCATATTTATGTGGCTGTCAACCATATTTCGGTTTATTTTGTTTATTTGCTTTGTGGTTTTCCACATTATTACTTTTGTTTACTTGTATTTATTTGTGTTTTGTTTCTTTTGGTTTAGTCAGCCTCACTAATTTTGTTCTCCTTTTCAGCTGCTGAGAGCTGCCGGTGGTGGTCGCTGGTGTCCCGGTGGTGGTTTCCCCCTTTTTGTGTGTGTGTGTGTGTGTGTGTGTGTGTGTGTGCCATGCACCCCTTTTTTGTTTTCTTTGGTTTTCACATATGATTGGGGTGACTTGTCTTTCTCCTGGGATCCCTCACACCCCCTCTTCGACTCACCTTCCCCCACTGATAAGCCTCACCACCATCAGGTCCCCTTTATGTTGTCCTTTTTAAGGGTGTGAGTGAGATTTTTATGGCTTTTAAAAGTATCGATTTACATAATAAATAAATAAATAAATACATTTTTGTTAAACTGGAACCATGTCCTGTCTCTCTTAATGTAGCAATACGAACCTCTCTGCCTTTTTGGTTGTTTACTGCAACCCTGGTAGTTCCTAGGGTGAAACTCCCTAGGTGGCGTAGTCGCTAATACATACATATTTTTGTACTTCTCCACCACCCTTGCTCGCCCCCACTCACCACAATCTGGCGTTGTTGGCGGGATTTGCTTTTGAGAGCAGAGACGTGTGTTCCATTTAATTTCTTTTTTTTTTCTTTGTTTTCCTTTTCCTTTTTTGTTAAATGGGGCCCAGAGCAGGTCTCTTCTACCACCAGGTATATCCAAACAAAAATTTGGACTTGTACTGTGTAGTGTAAAAGTTCGTGTTCAACAAATCAAGTAGCAAGGTTAAGATACATAAGTTGATTAAGAGACAAAAAGATCATATAATCATGTTTCATGTACAAGGCATTATAAGACTCCTTGATCTGCATCTGAATATGATAAAGCATTGTTGTATATGTCAAAGTATTCATAGCACCAGACTATGTAATCATGTTGTATGTACCTACTGAAAGAACACACTATGTCTTGGTTAATGATGAAACACATACTCAAATGTTGTAATACACACACACATTCACATATTGTATTCTAAAGGTTCACTTTGTATAAGAATGAGAGCACTGAGGACTGCATAAAAAGTCCCCAAAATTCACATGTTTTTTAAAAATAGAGTGAAAGTGAAACCAGACCTAAGGGTAGAAGATTTGGGAAATTCCAGGCTGCATTACACCATTAAAAACGGGCCCAATCAGAATTGGACACAAAAAAAAGTTTTCCACCAATAGAATTGGACTTGAGTGGGAAGAATTAGCAAAAAGAGGTGGAGACTCATTTGAATCTCCACCAGCATATAAGCCAGGGCTCTGAGAGCCGTTTTTCAGTCACACTCCGGAGTCTGACTCGCTAAGTTGTATGTGTTAAAGCCTGTTGACACATTAAACTTGATTGCATCGGACTTTGCCTGTTTCCAGTGTTTCTTTAAGTATTTACCAGCTGAGCCTAAGATATCAAAATCGACATCTGAGGACAACTGACAAGAGACAAGAGGTTCAAGGTCGAGAGCCTACAGGCCCACTTCCAGGCGCCGACTTTAGACACTTCAAGTGGCGAGCCAACCAGGAGAGAAGGGCGTGTCGGAGCCGGAGACCAGGAGCACTGGGCTGTACGCCAGACACACAGGTGGCCACCAAACTAAGGTAAGCAGAGTTTTTTTCTGCCTAAACTGGGTGTGTCTGGGGTGCAGTGCTGGAGCCGCCCAGGTCGAAGGTATTTGGCATTGTTCCTCCTCTAAAGAACCTAGTTATGATGAATTAATTAATTGAATTGCTAAAAGTGTCACTGAATTGGTTGAATTATCAAGAACATTACTGAGTCACAACTAACATCACTGGGAAATGGCTAAGTTTGGTGCAACATATGTGATCTTGGTGCGGGAAGAGTGAATGTGTGTGTGAATGTAAGGAAAAAATAATAAGCAACAAAAGTAGGTAGGATAGTTAAAGTATTTAAAGTATTGAGAAAACATACTGAGAAAGTAAGAAGTAAAACCGGTAAAAGAGTAAGAGATATAAAATCATATCCGTGGTTACCGCTATTGACTTGACAAACGCACCCTTTAAATCTGTAAGGGCAGGGGCGTTGAGCCAATCAATAGGCTGCTCGGGCGGAATGCACAGATAAAAGAGTCAGAGGTACTCAAAAGCGAATCCGTGGATACCGCTGGCGACTTGCCACACGCACCTTTAAGCCTGTAGGGGCAGGTGTGTGTGTGTCAACCGCCAGGTCTGCTTAGACGGAGAGCTAAGGAAATAGAGATAAGGAAAAGGCCTAAAGTAAAAAGCTTCTGTGGATACCGCTGTTTGAAAGGTGACCTCTCAGCTCAGAGAGGCGGGGAGGTCACTGTGTAAAACAGGTCTGACATGGGCAGAACGCTGAGGATCCAGAGAAAATAAGAAAAAACAAAAAAACAAAAAATAAAACGATCGAAGTGTAAAAATTGTAGTATACATGCTTGTAACATATATGCTTGTAAATGTATAAAAGTTATAAAATACCTGTAACCAACTGAAGTGTAATGTGTAGAGTTAGTGTGAATACATTATAGCTCATTAGGTGTAACAAATAAGATGTTGTAAATATAAAGCAAAGTTGAACAAAAGATAACTGAGAAAACTGATAAAATCACTAGAAGGTTGATCTAACAGAGAATATAAAAGGAGGGGGGTGTAGAGTAGAGTCAGCAGAAAAGAAATTAAACTGATAAATCAACCTGTTGCAGTAGGGAGGTAAGCTTTGAAGGGAGAAACATTGGGTAGCTAAAAATAGATGGATGAGGGAGTGATTGTTGACGACGAAATTTGGGGAGAAGAACACTGTTTAAATGAGGGTCCGATAGAATATAGGGGAATACGAACACATTTCTGGATAGAGAGGACGTATTACGATAGCGAGGGGGTTGAGCACGAGCAAAGTGAGCAAGAAATCAAACAAAAGCTTTGGCAAATCACTAAATTTGTAAATTTGAAAAGAGTAAAAGAACTGTTTCCAGGTGCCCCGTGGGAAGCGATTTTGCACAGATTGTGGAATCCTTTCTCATTAAATTTACTATTGCAACACTTGTGTGAAAATTATGAAGGTGCACCAGTAGCCTCACTGCCTCTGCAACAGATAAGAATACAAAGTAGAACTGGAGAGATATATCATCCGCGGCTGCAGATCACTGTAGTACCCAGAAAAGTTGAGTGGGAGACAGGAAAATTTGGGTGCATAGTTCAAGTTCCACAGGGGGACGGGTCGCATAAATTAGAATATAACCCAATTGGAGGAACACGACACAAAACTGCCATAACAGTAGGGAAAATAGTGGTGCTGATACGCACTACAGAGACAGACGAACACACAGAAATCTCTAGAAGTAGTGAAGCTAAACAAGGCTTCATGGAAGCCAAACAGGATAAAATGGAGAAAGGGGTTTTAACCCCCATAGAGGTAGTGATAAGACAACATCCAACTCGAGCTAAAAGAATCTGACGGTGTGTAGCCAAATGGCACAAAAGGACGTCAGGAAGGCATCGTTGGCCTATGGATGGTACCTTCAACCTGGCATGCTGTGATGAGGTGGAGTCAGAATTAAGACACATTGAGGCTCGCGACACTAAGGCAAGTTACACATTGAAAAACAAGCGAGCAAAAGAAAGAGAGGTATTGGGATGGTTCAAACAAACTGGGACAAGAATGACGGTGCAATTGGAGGAAAAAGAAAAAGAACAGACAAAAGAGCAGGTGATGCCCCCAGCCCCCACAATGCCTACAGCACCGCCCCTACCCACACCACCACCACCCCCATACCCACAAGAGCCAACACAACCGCTAATGGGACAATATCCATTGTTAGAAACCACAGAGCTGGGGGGCCAAATGGAAGGGACTTTTACAGTAACTTTAACCAAGAACACTAAAAAGGAGCCCAAACGGAGGAAATCATCAACTCCGAGGAGACAGCTACCGATGGAGAAAACTCTCTCAACCTCTCAGACACAGAAAGTACTGATGGATCAATAGCTGATGAAGAAGATGAAGAAATTAGGGGCCCAGAAACAGACCTGCGTCAACGAACACCTCACAACAGGAGAACTAGTGATGGTGCCTGGACCTCAGACATGGAACTAACAGGACTTGTCAGCCAAGAGGGAGCTCCTCCCATTGAAGAACAGGTCCCACCCATGAGACGACAGGAAGATCAAAGACACAGACAACTAAAGGTGAGAGACACCAAGCCCCACCATTCAAGCTGTTATGACCTCCCTACTGAAGAGACCAGACACCCACAAAAGACAAAACAGGAGCGACTGCTGAGACGTTGGAGCACCTCAGAAATGGAAATATTACTGGAACAAGAGATGGAACGCCTCAAAGAGGAGTGGCTTGGGCGAAGAGCTGCCTTTAGCCCACCACCTGGCCCAAGCAACGAGGTGAGTGCCATGCAGGTCGACAGGAGTAACCAGAGTCCCGATGTTGAGGGTGGTTGTGGGGGCATGATCCAACAAATGCAAAACGTAATTGACAAAACCAATAAAAAGCTGAACCAGATGTCCCAAGACATAGAGGCCTTAGAGGAAGAAATCAGGCAGCCCCAAGGCCTTAGACAAAGACAAGAAGAACCCAACGCTGCATCCACAAAAGAACACATTACTATACGACTCCAAGGCACGATGGAGACTGACAAGGCGCGGGCAGAAGAGATACAAGATGCGGACAGCGGGCTGACACCATATAACACTATAACACACAGCAGCAGCCTGAGTCCAGAAGGTATGAAACTGAGAAATGGGAGAGTCATAAAAGTGCTCAAGATGGAGGAAGAAGGGAGTGAAGACAGTGAAGGGTCCAGCATGTGCCCTATAATAACAAAAACCAGTGGGAGAAGACAGTACGAGCCTTGGCCATTCATGGACATGATAGGCCTGGCAGAACGTCTACCAACACTCACAGATGGCGCTGATAAATGGATTTTGGCCCTAGAAGAAACCACAGCCAGCATACGGTTGGCGGTAGGGGATATTAAAGCCATCCTCATGTATGTGGCGGGAAAACAGACCACCAAGGAGATATTTACAGACGCTGGACTGAATGCAGCCTTTGGAACCCACATCAATGATGGAGTGGAATTTGGAGGCTATCGGTCCCGTGTGTGGGAACAACTAAGGAAACATTACCCAGCAAAAAGAGATCCATCCAAACTGGAAGGAGAAACCATGAGGGAGGATGAATGTCCCTCAAAATTCCTACACAATTTCCAAAAGAGATGGAAGGAAGAGACGGGGGAGGCATGGAATGCAAATAAGACCACTCAGAGCCTTTTTAAAATGATGGTAAAAAAGGCCATGCCTGAAGAGGTACAGCGACGCCTAGAGGGTGTGGTAGGATTGATGAAGATGGAATGGCCACTATTTACAGAGCACATCGTTCATCATGTAGAACTCTACAAGAAAGACAAAAAGAAAAAGGAGGAAGATGATAAGCAACTGGCTAACAAACTGACTCAGCTACAACTGGGGGAGTTGAGCAAACTGGTGAAGAAGGAGAAAGAGAAAGCCAAGGTTCAAGCCCCCATGGTAATGGCAACCCAAGCAGCTCCACAGGTCAGCCAACCCCAAGCTCCTCCACAGCCAGCCCTGGCAGATTCCAACGCAGCAGGCAATGACACTGCTGTTAATGCTACACATCACCATCATTATTATCAGCCACAAACACCAAGAGGCGGTGGCGGTCAACGACCCCCCAGAGGGCGGGGCCGAGGAGGAAACCGAGGATGGAGAGGGGGCAGAAACTACACACCAGGCAACCAACAGGGTTATCAGGAGCAATTCAATCAGCAACCAGGACCACCTCACATGGGTGCAAACTATCCAGGAGCCAATCAGGCTCCACCTGATAATCTCTGTTGGGGGTGCGGACAGCCAGGCCACATACGAGCCCAATGCCCTAGCAATCCATGGGAAGGTCCAGCAAAAACTGGCCCAACACAGAACAGCCACGCCCTTGGTAGGGGTGCCCAGAGGAGCCTGAGGGGGAGCTAATGTTACCAGCTATCTCACTACAGTCACATGATGAACCAATCATACCTGTTGTCATCCAGGAGCGTGAGTATCCTTTCATGGTAGACACAGGTGCTACATACTCATGCATTGGAAAAGAAGGCTCAAGGCTCCCCCTCTCCACATCATCGATAAAAACAATAGGCTTCTCTGGGAAATCACAAATCATACCATTGACAGAGCCCGTTCCAATGCTCATTGCAGGCAGAGTCATTTGTGCTCCTTTGCTATATTCAGCCTACACCCCAGTAAATTTGTTAGGAAGAGACATTCTATGTCCCTTAAAGGCTAAGATCATGTGTACCCAAGATGGGCTGTATTTGGATTTCAATGATGATCCCCCACAAGGTATGATGTCCCAGCTTCCCCAAACTACACCAGAAAGGCAGCAGGCCCTAGTTTATTGGCTCCAGTTGACACCTGAAGAGTCACATCTCAAACAGAAATGGGCTGAATGGGAGACGTGGATTCGCATGCACTATGACACAGCACACACCCCCACTCTGCCACTGCACTGCACGCTCATGTATGACAAAGATCAGACTCATGTAGATTACCAAGAATGCTGGGATGCAGTAATTAACAAAAAACCATGTTTGATCACAAGTGAAGACATATTTCTGGGGCCAGAGGGTGTGGCGGCGGCTGTTCGCCTTCCAGACGAATTATCAGGGTGGTTTCAGATACCAAATTCCACGCCATGTGTTACATTGTTAGTGGCAGAAAATTATGAGTCTCATCATCTTGGTCCTATGGTCAAGCGTGCCTTGCAGGTGCAAGAGTGGACGCCCACACAAAATAAATACATTCACGTTTCCAAAGATAAGCAGTTCATCAGAATCTCACTCAAAGTAGGTGATGAGGTAGTAGCTGATAAGGTAGTAGTAGATGCAACCACACCCACACAAATGGCAATTACAACAGAACATGAAGAGATGCTAAACCAAGTCCCACCACAGTTGTGGACAGCTCACAAAACGGACGTAGGCTTAATAAGATCAGCTCAACCAGTTCACATTAAGCTAAAACCACACATTAACTTGCCATATCAAAAACAGTACCCTCTCAAGCAGCATGCGATTGATGGTATCAGACCAACAATTAAGGGGTTGGTGGAAGCAGGGGTATTGGTTGAGACTAGAAGCCCTTGCAATACACCTATCTTCCCCATAAGAAAACCAAATTCAACAGACTACCGTTTGGTCCACGATTTACAAGCTGTAAACGCAGTAATAGACGGGGAAGTACCACACGCTCCAGACCCACATACGTTGCTCTCAAATATTCCACCAGACACTCAGTGGTACACAGTCATTGATCTGCGTTCAGCTTTTTTCAGTGTACCACTACACCCAGACTCTCAGTATCTGTTTGCCTTCACGTATGAAGGTCGCCAATTTACATACAAGCGCTTGCCGCAGGGCCTATCCGAGTCACCTTCGCTCTTTAACCGTGCTTTGACACAAGACTTGGCTAGCTTGAATGTGCCAAGCACTGTGTTGCAGTATGTAGATGATTTGCTGATTTGCAGTGCCACCAAAGAGCAATGTGAAAAAGACTCCATTGCTGTACTCACAGCCTTGGCAGAGGGCGGACACAAAGTCAGTAAAAACAAACTGCAATTCTGCCAGCAATCAGTAGAGTATTTGGGGAGACAATTATGTGGGAACAAAAGGTTTATTGCACCCTCACAGTTGGAAGCAGTAATCCAGGCCCCTCAACCGCAAACGGTTGGCCAGATGCTGTCTTTTCTGGGTATGACAGGCTACAGCAGACCTTGGATTTGTGACTATGCTATAAAAACTGCTCCCCTCAGGGCTCTGATTAGGGCAGCAGGACAAACAAACAACGCAGCACAGTTGCAGTGGACAGACGAGGCGGAGGGAGCGTTCCAAGCCTTAAAGAGTGACATGCAATCTGCCCCTGCGTTGGGGACTCCTAATTATGCTAAACCTTTTCACCTCTATGTTGCAGAGAAATCTGGCTTTGCGTGTGCTGTCCTGATGCAAGACACACCCACAGGTAAACAACCACTAGCCTATTACAGCACCAAACTTGACAACATAGAGGCTGGTTTGCCACCCTGCTACCAGGGACTGGCGGCAGCTGCTTTTGCCTTTCAGAAAGCATCATCGCTGACCATGGGACATCCTGTGATGCTGTACACTTCTCATCAAATCCATGCGTTGCTAACAAGTCCACGTTTCGTTCTAACGCAAGCCAGACGCACGGGCTATGAAGTTGTGTTGTCAGCCCCTGAACTTAACATACAGCGTTGCACCATCGTTAATCCTGCCACAAAACTGATGTTGCCAACAGAAGGTGCACCACATAATTGCATTCATGAGACAGACAACTTTATGCGCGCTAGGGAAGACTTACATAACCAACCAATTCCTGCAGATCTCACACTGTTTGTCGATGGTTCTTGTTTTCGCGATGGCACCGGCAGCCATGCAGGCTATGGTATTGTCCAGCTCAACAACACTGATCAAAGTTTTGTAACATTGCAATCTTGTAGCCTCGCTCAGCCTTGCTCGGCCCAACTCGCAGAAATAAAAGCCTTAACAGCAGCATGTCAATTGGCAAAGGGAAAATCATTAAATGTTTACACAGACTCAGCATATGCCTATGGTGTATGCCATGTTCATGCTAACATTTGGAAACAAAGAGGATTTCGCAGAGCAGACGGCACTCCGGTAACCCATGGAGTTGCCATTCTTGACCTTTTAGAAGCAATGTCGCTTCCCAAACCTCTAGCCGTAATTAAATGTCCAGCCCACCAAAAAACTGACACATTGATAGCAAAGGGTAATAACCTTGCAGATGAGGCGGCCAAACGAGGGGCAATAGGTGCAATAATGGCACCTATACTTACCATACAAGATTGTGAATCCCTCACCTCCTTGCCCTCGCTTAAAGCCGCTCAGGATAGAGTAGAGGAGGCTGAAAAACGTGGGTAAAAAGGGGAGCTATAAAGAACATAAGACCAGGGCCACTGCGCGGAGTTTGGCTAGATGCCCATGGCCGCTTTGTGCTACCAACCTTATTATTGAGACATGCCATAATTTGGGCGCATGGTAGTGACCATTGCGCAAGGGGGGAGATATTAAGGAAACTACAAGCAGTATGGTGGTCACCATTTATGGCAGCTACAGTGGATAGGGTATTAAATGAATGTGACATTTGTGCACAACACAACATTAGGAAAGTTTTTTCAGCCCCATTGGCGCACATACCACCTCCAGATGGTCCTTTCAGACACATCATGTTAGACTATATAGACATGGGACCACAGTCAAGAGTTAGGGGGATGAGATATGTTTTGGTGGTCATATGTAGATTCAGAAAGTGGGTGGAGGCAAAAGCTACTGCAAAATCAGACCACAGAACAGTTGCAAAATTTTTGTGTCAAGAGGTATTCCCAAGATTTGGGATGCCAGATACCATATCATCAGACAATGGTAGCCATTTTGTGTCTAATGTCATACAAGAGACACTGAAACAACTAGGGATCAAACAAAAATTTGGCTGCGTCTACCATCCCCAATCACAGGGAGCTGTAGAAAGAGCAAATGGTATTTTGAAAACCAAAATAGCCAAAATAGTAGCAGACAGTGGAAATAAGCTTAACTGGGTGGATGCTTTACCGCTTGCACTAATGTCTATGCGTTCACAAGCCAGCCGAGTCACGCATCTAACACCACATGAAATGCTTACGGGCCGGCCCATGCCGCTACCATACTTAAGAGGTCCCCATGAGGGACCGTCCCTGGAACAATTACAAGGCGAAATGTTTGAGTACTTACAAAGTCTAACTCGTATCCACAGGGCTGTGTTCCAGCAGGTGAAGGGTGCCACTGAGAACAGAGGGGTCGACATCCCAGGAGACCTCCAAAGAATACGTCCAGGAGAGCTGGTTTACGTTAAGGTGTTCAAAAGGAAGTGGGACCAGCCACGAAGGGAAGGCCCATACAAGGTGATACTTGCCACACCAACTGCCTTGAAAGTCGAAGGTAAGGACGTTTGGTTCCACCTTAACCACTGCTGCAGAGCTAACCCACAAGTCCCAGAGAGACCACCCATACCCCGGCCTAGAACCAGGCAGAGAGCAGCTCCCCCAGATCCACAAGGGGATGGCGAGGCCGCCCCTAGGGCAGAAAGAGATCAACCAGAAGGGGATGGTGACGCCTCCCCACAGGAACAGGGGACAAGAAGGTCAGCACGCGTTGCACGGAGACGCAGGGCAGAGGCAGCCCAGGGCGACAACAGCGGTTCAACCCAGAGTGAGAGCAGCGGGTCACTACAGGAGAGGGTATCAACAGTGGCAGAGAGCTCATCAGAGGGGAGCTCCTCAACCGCCAGGACTGACAGCCAATCTCAACCTCATGAGTCACCATCTGCTAGAGATAGGGAAGATCATGAGGGGACAAGTGCAGAGAGAGAGGTGGCTGCAGAGGCAGAAGGACAGGAAGGAGAGGGAACAGAGGCAGAGGGAGAAGAAGGAGAAGAAAGCCTTAGCTCAGAATCAGGCGAGAGTAGAGCAACAGGAAGGCCAGACTCAGGCTCAGGCACAGGCCCAGACTCAGGCTCAGGCACAGACCCAGACTCAGGCTCAGACTCAGACTCGAGACACACAGACACAAGAAGATCAGACCCAGAAGAAGGAACAGCCCCCCGGCAAACGGGAGGGTCTGAATAGCAGGAAAGGAGGAGCTAATGTGGGAGTGATAGCTGCAGTGCTACTAACCCTATTACTCATCCTGAAAGTGAGGCAGAGTGCAGGAGCAGAACTGGGCAATCAACATCAGATGCAGACAAGTGAATGCTTAGTGGCATTAGGAGCTATGGCTGCAAAACAGGGACAAATACCACATAGGGAAATGATACAACTAACCTACTACAAATCACATGTTTATGACGACATCTTGGTGGAGGGTCCAGGAAATATTAGGTTGCATGGTCAATCTATAAGTCCACACTGTACTGCAGAAGGAACGATGACAGCAAGAGTTTGGTGTAACATGAGAGGTTGTACCAATACAGAAACAGGGCTCACCTTATCTGTAAAAGTGGCCCGCCAATGGCTCCAATTGAACCCAAGGTCCCAGAGAAAACCAAGAGATGTGGTGATGCAGAGGGTCGGGCTAATCAGAACAACTACTTGGACGTCTAATATGTTCTACCAATGGTTAGAATACTCCGCTAAACAGGTAACTAACATCACGTGCATAGCATGTCACAGAAGGAGGGGTTTACCCACAGTTAGGCCTCTCCCAAACATAGATAACTGCTAGGAGCATACCACATGTTTTGCTGCATGTGTCATGTGGATGGCAGCAGGACGGGAGAGGTGGACTAACACAACCGCCATATGTCTAGGAAATTTCAAAAATGCCTCTGATAAATTCCAGCAAGAGTTTCACGTGCCCCCAGTAGTACATTTGGCACCAGATCTTGTGTTCCCCTTTTGTGTGGCACGGGGAGATAATATAGAACATTGGTTAAATAATGTCACTTCTACTAACTCTTCCCAGGAAGCAGAGAGACTGATCCAATGTAGGTATGAAGTGATCGTAGGGAATGTAACTACAACAGCAGGTACGACGCCGCACACGGGGGTACAAAAGGTGTGTAACACAACTCAAGAGGCTAAAATCCAATGCCATCAGGTGGTCAATGGTGGGAATGATTCCATGGTTATGGGACGAAATTATAATGATACCACCTGGATTTTGACGCTTAACTTAACCAATGGTACAGTGCCACTAGCAGATATATTTTGGATGTGTGAAAATGATCTTCAGGTGAAAGCTGTGCTGCCAGTGGATTGGACAGGAATTTGTACCCCAGTAATGTTAACAGGACAAATCACGATCATGAGTTTAAATAATAGCCAAAATAACAATACTCACTCACGGTCTTGTAGGTCGACCAGTACTCAAACGTTTTCCTGGGAGGAGGATGTTAGTGTGTACATTACGTGGGATCAGGTGCCACAAGGGGTTCCCAGGGATCAACAGGCTATATCAGATGAATGGATAGAGACAGGTAGAGTGTTAGGCTCCTGGCCAATCTGGGGAGCCATAGCTAATGCCGAGTATATAGCTCGTAACAGCCGTTGGATAAATTATTTATGGTATAACCAACAGAGATTTATGAATTGGACTATAGAAGCCTTACAAGGTGTGAGTGAGCAGTTACATGCCACGTCCCTAATGACTATGCAAAACAGGTTCATCATCGAGACTATGCTTGCTCAGGACCAAGGGGTCTGTGATGCAGTTGGAGAACATTGTTGTACCGTCATCCCCATGCACACAGGGGAGGATGACAATTTAACCAAAGCCTTAAAAAACATATGTACCCTACGAGACCAACACGTACAACACTCAAATTGGAACACTAAAATCTCCTCAATTTGGGACTGGTTATCAACATTATCCCCTGGAAAGATTTTGCACATGATGGGAATGTTGTTGGGACTTGTTGTTCTGGCCCTTCTCATAATAGCCTGTTGTATTCTTCCCCTAGTGCAACTCCTCATCAAAAAAACGATGGCAAGCATTGCGGGACAATTTATTATAATAGATCAAGGTCCCCATCCCAAGACAGTCACAGAATTATATAAAGACATGGGAGGCCCTGAAAGAAAAGAGCTTAAGGATCTAAACCAAAGCACAGGGCTGAATGAGGGAAACCAATATGAAATAATGATGTCAAACAAAATACTGGACCAAGATGATCAGAAATGGGGGTCAGCTGAGGAAGAATATGAAGAGATAGTGTAAGAGCACCTAAAAGTCTTGCTGTCACCAACCCTACTAACACTTAACCACTAAGTACAGTAATTTTGCTTGCATGGCTTATGTACAATATCAAATACTGAAGGGACAGACACAGCACTAACAGGAAAGGGATAGCACACTAAAGATGTCCTTTACAAACCTTTAAGATAGATATAGACCATGGCTGAGCCTTGGAGAACCCCACATCCATACCAGCAGAACCCAGAGGACCAGCCAGTGTTCCAGTATCAACAGCAGGTGCCAGGCGTGATGGGACCTCCTCGTCCACCTCCACCACCCTACCCCGTGGGCAGTCGCCAGGTGCCTACTTGCAACCCCGATGAAGGAGTCCAGACGGGTGGACGACGCAGCTCCAACCCCTACACGATGACGCCGGCACAGGTCTACACTGCAGTTCTGGGCGACTCTCCACCAGCACACATCCTTCGTCAACTACTGTCATCACCAATAGTCCCCAGTCACGTTGACAATCCCCAAGATGGTTCCGATCCAGGAGCAGGTACCTCCACGTGGGGAGGCCAGGCCCCAGTTGATTCCATCCCAGGAAACCCACACCCTCAATGTTCCCCGTTAGAGTACATGCAGAGAGTCGCGGGGGCACAAGGGCCTACCACCTCACAAGCCGGCATTGGAGAGGTTCAAACACCCACCTCCCCACAAGTGCCATGTCAGAGTGGATGTCCTCCCTCCCAATACCGTGTGTGTGATGACACCTCATCAACAACGGACGACGATGCTGAGTCACTAAGTTACTCACCTACTACTGCTGAGCCTCCTCCAGAGCCACCCAAACGACCAAGGAACGCGCGGGGCAGACCAATAGGCCCCTCGCCGATACAACCTTTGCAAACCTACATACGCCAAAGATTGCGGGATGAATATGGGATAGTCCCAGAATTCATTGAGGCCAACCTCTGGCTATTGCCTGAGGGAAAGGCCAAACACAAGCAACATCGTGAGATAGAAGCTATACTACGTACCCAACTTCACTCTGTTGCCCAAGGACCTTACCGCATGTTGGTGCGCAGTCTTCCCCACATACTGCGTGCGAAAATTCGCAGAATTCGCCGTGACACCTATGCAATCAGGAAGGGAGAGAATCATGCGTTAAGCCGACAGCACCAGCAGCGCACCAACCAAGAGCTGCTGCAATTGCGCTCCCAGCTTAAGGAAATGACTGAGTTCAGGGATACCCTCCTGAAAGAAGTCTCAATGCTGAGAGAGAAGGTGGCGGTTCAGCAATTCCTAGGTTACAAGGACTGACATTGACATGATGAATTAACAATGGAGATCTATCTATACACAATAATGCCATACTGATCAGACAAAGAGAAGTAATTATGAATGATGATGAAAACCCTACAAGTACTAATGATTATCGATGGAGTGTGGTTCATGTGCAGGGTCTACAGATGTTGCTCAGTCCGTGGGCATTGTGCATGGATCATACCTCATTGACACGTGATTCATGTGCAAGTCCATACGCTGTGATTTATGCCTGCTATTATAAAAAGACACATACAGTATATTATGAAGATATGTGTGACAAAATGATAATTGATGAAATCTGATTTATGTGGTAGACTTATTGATAATCACTGGAAAATGATTCATGTGTGGTAATAGCTAATCTTAATCAATAGTTATGGGACTATAAAGTCCCAAAGGGGGGAATATATATTTTTCTCCCCTTTTGTGATTACAATGTTATATGGGACTATGGAGCCCCAAAGGGGGGAATGTAGTGTAAAAGTTCGTGTTCAACAAATTAAGTAGCAAGGTTAAGATACATAAGTTGATTAAGAGACAAAAAGATCATATAATCATGTTTCATGTACAAGGCATTATAAGACTCCTTGATCTGCATCTGAATATGATAAAGCATTGTTGTATATGTCAAAGTATTCATAGCACCAGACTATGTAATCATGTTGTATGTACCTACTGAAAGAACACACTATGTCTTGGTTAATGATGAAACACATACTCAAATGTTGTAATACACACACACATTCACATATTGTATTCTAAAGGTTCACTTTGTATAAGAATGAGAGCACTGAGGACTGCATAAAAAGTCCCCAAAATTCACATGTTTTTTAAAAATAGAGTGAAAGCGAAACCAGACCTAAGGGTAGAAGATTTGGGAAATTCCAGGCTGCATTACACCATTAAAAACGGGCCCAATCAGAATTGGACACAAAGAAAAGTTTTCCACCAATAGAATTGGACTTGAGTGGGAAGGATTAGCAAAAAGAGGTGGAGACTCATTTGAATCTCCACCAGCATATAAGCCAGGGCTCTGAGAGCCGTTTTTCAGTCACACTCCGGAGTCTGACTCGCTAAGTTGTATGTGTTAAAGCCTGTTGACACATTAAACTTGATTGCATCGGACTTTGCCTGTTTCCAGTGTTTCTTTAAGTATTTACCAGCTGAGCCTAAGATATCAAAATCGACATCTGAGGACAACTGACAAGAGACAAGAGGTTCAAGGTCGAGAGCCTACAGGCCCACTTCCAGGCGCCGACTTTAGACACTTCAACTGGCAGGATTTATCGGTGCTTCAAGGATTGTTCTACGCCATTAAAAGAGTCAAGTAAAACCTATGTTTGATGAATGGTTAAAGCTGATGATGGACATTGCCTCTTTCGAATCATTGATAGCAAGGACTAATAATTACCATGGGAAATTTTATGAAGTCTGGTCTGATTTCTTAAGGTTTATAAAAAGCAAAATGTAACGGACTGAAAATATGCAAACTATCTCATTTGTCAGTGTGTTTTGAACCCCCCCCCCCCCCCCCTTTTCTTTCTTTCTTTTTTAATTTTGTTTGTTTGTTTTTGTTTTTAAGTGCCAAGATATGCTTGTTGTATTTGTTTTGTTAATTTTAACATGTTGTATTGTACTGCAATAGATTGTCTATGTTGTTGAAAACTTGAATTACAAAAAAAGGGGCCCAGAGCTAATTGTATTTTGTACCTAACCATATTTCTTATTTTGGAGATATTTTGCCAGGCAGAGCAGCAGCAGGGTCCTGTTGGTGGGATCTGTAACAAGTCACGGTAAGGAGCTGTTTCCCTGTTCTCTCCGCAGCCCTAGTAGGTGTCTCTAATTGGTCAGGGTGTAGCTATGGTGGGAGAGTTGCAAGAGTTGAGGAATTAAGTCACTCAGCTATGAGCCGAAAATGAGAGGCTGCGACAGGAGCAGGATGCGGCTGTACCTGGTCCTAGTGCTGCACTCCAGCTTCTGGTGTCCCCTTGACAGCTTCTTCCACTGCTAGTGCCACTTCCACTGAGAGATTGGCTTTTGTGCCGCGGGAGAGAAAATGTCCTATGTTTAGGTGTCAGGTCCGAAGTCACAGTGTCAGATCAGTCACGCCAGTCAGTCAGTAATGCTGCCTCCTAAAGGCTGTGGAACAGTACATTTCTCCCTGCTGAGGTGAGGAAACTCAAGGCTGATCAGCTCATCAGCTGAGTGGGAGCACCTGTCTGCAGTGCACCAACAGATTCTGCACATCAGAGTGGCTGCAGCAGACAACAGAGAGACAACTGTTCAGCTTGGGGGAAACCACAAAGAGGCTACTGGTATGAATTGATACTGACAAAATGTTTACTGTCGTAATGAATTAATTGAATGAAATGGCCTGCTTAGATTTGATTTTCTCTTTGACTTATGTTTCTGTTTAAAATACTGTACTGTTTAAAGTGCTGCAGGTTACACATTGATTTCACTCTTTAATGTTAAAGTAACCAATGATGTTAAATGATAAGGAAAATAAATGTTCTGTTTGTGAGTTAGAGTTTGAATAAGTTATACAATATTTAACAAAGAAAGGATATTTATCAGAATTAATTATTTTCAAGTAACAAAATGGCCTATGTGAAAAGAAACTGTATTGCAGTGCATATGTTTCTGCCAAAATAGTAGTTTGTTGCTCACTAAAAATGCATTCCAGTAGTCAATGTTAGCTAAACACTATGAACACTGGTCATTTAATAAGATGCATTGATGTAGCATGTTTGAAATGTTAAAATAGCAAACATTGCAAGTTAAAACCATTTAAGTTAAAGTTACATTATTTAAAATATTTAAAAATGAGTTAAAACATTGTCTCATTTCCTTTGAGAGTGATGATTGTATATTTCTGTTTCTATTTGAAGGTTTTCAACCTATTATACCTCTAATGGCAAAATAAAACTGTGAAGAGGAAAAGAGTTGTTCCCGTGCTTATTTATGGTTGACCAAGCCACTTTCAAGTTTGGGCAGAAGCTGAACAGATAGGATAACTTGACATTAGGGGAATGTCAGGTATAGGCTTGAGTGAATGGATTGAGGAGGTAGAGGCATGCATGAGAGCGCATCACTTGTCTGCATCTAATCGGGCTTTCTTCTTGTTCGACTACCTAGAGGGGGAAGCATGGGAGGAGATCAAATACCGTTCTAGTGCAGAACGGGGGGGACCCAGCTCAAATCATTACCGCTTTACAAGAGCTCTATGGGTGTTCTGACTCCTATGTAGCCCTGCAGGAGGCCTTTTTCTCCCACCGGCAACTACAAGGGGAGACCCTGCAGGAGTTTTCACTCGCCTTGATGAGTCTTATGGCATCCATCAAACAGCGTGCACCCGGTGATATGCCAAATGCTGAAGTCATGCTGCGCGACCAATTTGTTGAACATGTCCTTGACGGTGCTCTCCGTCGGGAGCTTAAACAGTTGGTGCGCAGACAGCCCACTGCTAGCTTACTTGAGGTCAGGGGGGAGGCAATCAGGTGGGAATGAGAGGGCATGCCAGGGGGCGTTAGGGGCCGAAGTCTTCTCGTCCCTCAGTTTGCGGCATTCAGTATGGGGTCCAGGGTGGTCCTCCGGAGTTGGCTGACACATCCTAAGTGTCTGAACTGGGCGAGATGAGGGAGATGTTAAAACTGCAGCAAGAGCAGCTAAATCTGCTTACTCGAGCACTTCCCGCTTCCCGGTGCGTGGGAGAAGGGCATGTCACATCCCTGGTGGTGTGATGAAGAACGTCACAGCCACCTGCTCCGAGCAGTACTGCCTTCCTGCCAGACTGCTTGCTTCTCCTGCTTTGGTTCAGGTGGTAAGGGGCATGACTTACATTCCAGTCATCAATGTAGGCACTACAGACGTATTGCTCTATCCCCATACCATTGTAGGTACTTTGGATGAGGTTCGGGTGGTCAGCTTGCCTGCAGGAGTCACAGAGATGCCATCTGGTGTGGCTACAGTGGTATCTAAATTAGCTGCTCCCGCTGTGCTGGATCAGATAGCGGCCATGGACCTATCTCCCTTGCCTGCTGAAGAGTAGAGAAAAGTAAAGCCGCTCTTGAGTAAGTACACCTCTGTCTTTTCGGTGCACGATGGCAGCCTGGGTTGCACGGACCTGATTACTCATGACATCCATCTCTTGGATGATGTTCCTGTCCGTCAGCGCTACAGGCGCATTCCTCCATCTGAGTATGAGATGGTGAAGGAGCACATTAATCAACTGTTTGAGGCTCAGGTAATCAGGGAGAGTAGCAGCCCATATGCCTCCCCCATCGTGCTGGTCAAAAAGAAGGATGGTAGTTTATGCATTTGTGTTGACTACAGACAGCTGAACAACAAGACCTGGAAGGATGCATTCCCCCTTCCTCGTATTGAGGAATCTCTTGATGCCTTGTCTGGTGCCCGCTGGTTTTCCACCATGGACCTAGCCAGCGGGTACAACCATGTTCCCAGCGCGGAGGCAGATCGGCCAAAAACAGTGTTTTTCACTCCCTTTGGCCTCTTTGAAAGGAATCGCATGCCCTTCGGACTGTGCAACACCCCTAGCACCTTCCAACGATTGATGCAATGGATCTTTGGTGACCAACAATGCCAGTCCTTGTTGCTGTATCGTGACGACATTGTGGTTTTCTCTTCTCAGCTACAGCTATAGACATCATTGGGAAGCCAGGAAGTCCAGGAGGACCACACAGTCCCCTCTCTTCATCAGTGGAGAAGAGGTGGAGAGGGTGGAGTCCATCAAATTCCTGGGAATTCACATAACGGAGGACTTGACGTGGACACTGAACACCTCCAGCCTGGTGAAGAGAGCCCAGCAGAGGCTCTACTTTTTACGAAAACTAAAACAGGCTGGTCTACCCCCACAGCTACTCATAAACTTCTACAGGAGCACAATAGAGAGCATCCTCTGTCAGTGCTGCACAGTGTGGTATGGAAGCTGCACAGTGGAAAACAAGAGGGCCCTGTTCCAGGTGGTAAGGACAGCCCAGAGGATTGTGGGAGCTGCACTTCCAGACCTTGACTCGGTTTATGCTGACCGCCTGCAGAGGAAGGTGAGATCCATCAGCACAGACCAAACTCACCTGGGACATCCTCTGTTTGTTCCCCTACCATCAGGTAGGAGGTACCGCACTTTAAGAACCCGGACCACCAGGTTGAGGAACAGCTTTTTCCCCAGAGCTGTAGCCTCCATCACCCCTCCCCTCCTCCCCACGCACTTTTTGACAATCAATGACACGGACTGAATGTGTTATCGTGTGCAATATCTGCAATATTTTAACTCCAAAAATGCACTTTATATAGCTGCTGCTCTTATCTTTTTATTCTATCTGTTCTATTTTTATATCATTTATTGCTGCCATTTTATACAGTTTGTGTCCATGTTTTTGTATTGTATTTTTTTTCAGTTCCTTGCCGCTGAGAGTGTACCAACTAAATTTCGTTGTGGAAGCACAATGACAATAAAACTTCCTTCCTTCCTCCTTTCAACATCTGGAGAGGTTGGAGATTCTGCTGGGGCGGCTGCAGCAGGAAGATCTGAAGGCAAAACTTGCCAAGTGTACCTTTTTTCAGAAGGAGGTGCGTTACCTGGGGCATGTGATTTCCGACAAGGGTGTCTCCACTGACCTGAGGTAGAGGTGGTAGCCAACTGGCTAGCCCCTACGACCATGTCAGAGCTGCGGTCATTCCTTGGTTTTGCCAGCTACTACTGCCGGTTTGTAGAGGGTTTTGCCAAGTTGGCTGCCCCTCTACACAAGCTGGTGGCTACTTTGGGAAGCAAGAGGTCAAAGAGGTCAGAGGTTATGGTCACTGGGAGCTGGACTGAGAAGTGTCATCAGAGCTTTGAGGCTTTGAAAACCAAGCTCACCACAGCACCGGTGCTTGCTTATGTGGACTTCTCCCTTCCTTTCATCCTGGAGGTGGATGCAAGCCATGGTGGCTTAGGGGCTGTGCTGTCACAGGAGCAAGGTGGTAAGGTGAGGCCCATAGCCTACGCTAGCCAAGGTCTGAGGCCCACTGAGTGCAACATGGTCAACTATAGCTCCAAGTGGGCCATGACAGAAAGGTTCAAAGAGTACTTGCTGGGCCACAAGTGCATTGTCGATACAGACAATAACTCACTCAGCCACTTGTCATCTGCTAAGCTTGGTGCCACTGAACAGCGCTGGGCAGCCTAGCTTGCCTCCTTTGACTTTGCCATAAAATACCGCTCAGGGAGGAGCAATAGGAATGCGGATGCCTTGTCCCGTCAGTAGTCACCTGAGGTGCAGGACTTGGAAGTCATGGTCCCTGGGGAATCGCTCCCCAAGCCCTTACGGCAAGCCCTGCAGTTTCACAAGACAGAGGCAGCCCAAGCTGCGGTTGTAGCCCTGCCTCACCATGCTCCCGCTGATATCTGTGCCCTCCAGCACGGGGACCCTGTTATACAGTAGGTTTTGGTTTTCTGGAAGCGGAAGCAGCGTCCCAATCAGGAGGAGCAGAAGCGGCTATGTTGGCCTGCTTCGACACTTCTCCGGCAGTGGGACAGGTTGGTTGAGAGGGATGGTCTCCTGCATCATCAGATCTCCCACCCTGATGGTGCTGAGGCAGTCTTCCACTTGCTCCTTCCTGTTGCCTTAAAGGAAGAGGTGCTGTCAGAGGTTCCCCAGGGGCATGGCCATCAAGGGGTTGAAAGAACCCTGGAGCTACTACAGCAGTGATGTTACTGGCCGGGTATGTCCTCCGAGGTAGTGCAGTGGTGTCAGGCCTGTGAGGTGCCAAGCTGCCAAGGACAACCAACCCACTGCCTGTAGTTATCTGGGCCATTTGCTGGCTTCTCGGGCCAATGAGATTTTTGCTATGGACAACACAGTCTTGGAGCCCACCCATAAGGGGGTGGATGGGATGGCAGCGTGAGACCGCGAGACCACTGTGGGATTTTGAGATTCAACATGGCGGCGCCTAGCTGCTAGATTAGATATCAACAAACTAGCCAAACAAATATAATTACCTAACGGGTGACAACTCCAGCCTGCACCATCAGCCAGAGTGGAGGACCTAGAAGAGTTTATCGATCACTACTACTACGAGTGCGTCATGGAGGGTCCTGCCAACAACCCCAATAAGAGGAAGAAGACCGACTCAGCCACCGATACACAAGACTCATTATCCTCCGAATTTAGCGTCTTGGAATCCATCAACAAGAAGCTAGAAGTGCTCGGTATGCTTCACCAGGAGATAAAAGACCTGAAGGTAAGCTTGGAGTTCACTTACCAGCAGATTAGCGACCTGCAGCAAAACAACGCTGAACTCCGCTCCACCTTAGCGGCGGTCACTTCAGATGTAGATCTCCTCAAAAAGGAAAATAAACTCCTGAAGGAAACTGTCCTCGACGTGCAGAAGTATGAGAGACAATTTAATCATTTCTGTCATCCCGGAGAGCACACCAGACAACCCAGAAGTCCAGGTAAAAAAGTTCATGGTGACGGCCCTCAAGATCCCGACGGAGACTGTCAACAACATCACCTTTCACTGCGTCCACAGGCTCGGACCCCGAGGAGACCAGCATCCTCATCCTATCATCGCCAAATTTGAACATTATCAGCAGAAAATGCTCGTTAAGAGTAAAGGACGAGAGCTAAAAGGCACTTCGTTCAGTATGAACGATCAGTTCCCCAGGGAAATCAACGAGAAGCGGAAAGTGTTATATCCATTTTAAAAGAGCACAGGCAGAAGGGAAGTAGGACCTCTCTTGTGGTCGACAAATTATACATAGATGGGCAGCTGTTCCGCCACTCTACCACCACCCCATGGCTCTTCTAAGTGAGATAAGTGCCCCTAAAACCACAAAACAAAGTAGAACCATAGCTTAATTGTATTATAAAAGGAATAAAAAATAAAAAAAAGACCAAAAGATGTGTGTATGAATGTATATATATATTGGGGCTGCACTATCCTTGAAATAAATAAATAAATAAATATATGTATGTATATTTCATTCAAAATGGTACTCTGACACATTTCTCCTGCAACAGATAATTAAGCATTCCTGCGATTGCAATGCAATTAATCATGCGGCCCTGGTATATATGTATGTATGTATGTATGTATGTATGTATATATGCAGATGTATATGTATGTACATGTGGTTATATGGATATATATGTGTATATATAATGAACACAACACTGACTTATTGAAAAGGAAAAAAAGGAAAAAAAAAATCTCACAGGGTGTGAATGTACACTTCACATACCCCACCCAGTATTCTCCCTTTCCTTCTCTATTTTTTTCCCTCCTTCATGTCCCCCCCCCCCCAATGCTCTAATGCTCTGCTCCATAACTCTGCGATGCTTCACCATGACACATCGGTTGACTGTAATACATACACTTAACAATTACATACAGTACAGGCCAAAAGTTTGGACACACCTTCTCATTCAATGCGTTTTCTTTATTTTCATGACTATTTACATTGTAGATTCTCACTGAAGGCATCAAAACTATGAATGAACACATGTGGAGTTATGTACTTAACAAAAAAAGGTGAAATAACTGAAAACATGTTTTATATTCTAGTTTCTTCAAAATAGCCACCCTTTGCTCTGATTACTGCTTTGCACACTCTTGGCATTCTCTCCATGAGCTTCAAGAGGTAGTCACCTGAAATGGTTTCCACTTCACAGGTGTGCCTTATCAGGGTTAATTAGTGGAATTTCTTGCTTTATCAATGGGGTTGGGACCATCAGTTGTGTTGTGCAGAAGTCAGGTTAATACACAGCCGACAGCCCTGTTGGACAACTGTTAAAATTCATATTATGGCAAGAACCAATCAGCTAACTAAAGAAAAACGAGTGGCCATCATTACTTTAAGAAATGAAGGTCAGTCAGTCCGGAAAATTGCAAAAACTTTAAATGTGTCCCCAAGTGGAGTCGCAAAAACCATCAAGCGCTACAACGAAACTGGCACACATGAGGACCGACCCAGGAAAGGAAGACCAAGAGTCACCTCTGCTTCTGAGGATAAGTTCATCCGAGCACCAGCCTCAGAAATGGCAAGTTAACAGCAGCTCAGATCAGAGACCAGATGAATGCCACACAGAGTTCTAGCAGCAGACCCATCTCTAGAACAACTGTTAAGAGGAGACTGCGCCAATCAGGCCTTCATGGTCAAATAGCTGCTAGGTAACCACTGCTAAGGAGAGGCAACAAGCAGAAGAGATTTGTTTGGGCCAAGAAACACAAGGAATGGACATTAGACCAGTGGAAATCTGTGCTTTGGTCTGATGAGTCCAAATTTGAGATCTTTGGTTCCAACCGCCGTGTCTTTGTGAGACGCAGAAAAGGTGAACGGATGGATTCCACATGCCTGGTTCCCACTGTGAAGCATGGAGGAGGAGGTGTGATGGTGTGGGGGTGTTTTGCTGGTGACACTGTTGGGGATTTATTCAAAATTGAAGGCACACTGAGCCAGCATGGCTACCACAGCATCCTGCAGCGACATGCCATCCCATCCGGTTTGCGTTTAGTTGGACCATCATTTATTTTTCAACAGGACAATGACCCCAAACACACCTCCAGGCTGTGTAAGGGCTATCTGACCAAGAAGGAGAGTGATGGAGTGCTGCGGCAGATGACCTGGCCTCCACAGTCACCGGACCTGAACCCAATCAAGATGGTTTGGGGTGAGCTGGACCGCAGAGTGAAGGCAAAGGGGCCAACAAGTGCTAAACACCTCTGGGAACTCCTTCAAGACTGTTGGAAAACCATTTCAGGTGACTACCTCTTGAAGCTCATGGAGAGAATGCCAAGAGTGTGCAAAGCAGTAATCAGAGCAAAGGGTGGCTATTTTGAAGAAACTAGAATATAAAACATGTTTTCAGTTATTTCACCTTTTTTTGTTAAGTACATAACTCCACATGTGTTCATTCATAGTTTTGATGCCTTCAGTGAGAATCTACAATGTAAATAGTCATGAAAATAAAGAAAACGCATTGAATGAGAAGGTGTGTCCAAACTTTTGGCCTGTACTGTATATAGTTTCGATTGTATTATGCCCTTGTTTGTTGTATATTAGCCTACATTGTTTCAATCCTAATTTGATTAGGCTAAAGTTAATTCTTTCTTTTCCTTAGTTTGATGTTTGGCAGCCTTAGACTTTAAGATTTTGTTGTGCGTATTTACATGGCTGTCAACCATATTTTGGTTTATTTTGTTCATTTGCTTTGTGGTTTTCCACATTATTACTTTTGTTTATCTTGTGTTTATTTGTTTCTTTTGGTTTAGTCAACCTCACTAATTTTGTTCTCCTTTTCGGTTGCTGAGAGCTGCTGGTGGTGGTCTCTGGTGTCCCGGTGGTGGTTTCCCCTTTTTTTTGTGTGTGTGTGTGCTGTGCACCCCCTTATCGTTTTCTTTGATTTTCACATATGATTGGGGTAACTTGTCTTTCTCCTGAGATCCCTCCCACCCCCTCTTCAACTCACGTTCCCCCACGGGTAAGCCTCGGCACCGATCAGGTCCCCCTTATGTTGTCCTTTTAAGGGTGTGAGTGAGATTTTTATGGCTTTTAAAAAGTATTGATTTACATAATAAATAATCAATACATTTTTGTTAAACTGGGACCACGCCCTGTCTCTCTCAGTGTAGCAATATGAACCTCTGTGCCTTTTTGGTTGTTTACTGCAACCCTGGTAGTTCCTAGGGTGAAACTCCCTAGGTGGTGTAGTCGTGAATACATACTCTAAATGTTTATACCACTTCTCCACCACCCTTGCTCGCCCCCGCTCGCCACACTATGTATAGTTCATGATGAATGTATTTAGTCTATGTTTTCTAAAATTCACCATCAGTCACAACATGTATTCTGTTAACAGAATAAACCTTCAAATCAGGGGCGTCGGTGGCGTAGTGGTAGAGCAGGCACTCCATGTACAAGGCTGTTGCCGCAGTGGCCCAGGTTCGAATCCAGCCTGTGGCCCTTTGCTGCATGTCATCCCCCCTTCTCTCTCTCTCCCCCTTTCATGCTTACCTGTCCTGTCCATTAAAGGCAAAAAATATCTTTAAAAATCAAATCAGACAAATAAAATCTAAATCTCTGAAATTCAACAAAAATGAAAAGTTTATATAACACATATTGCTGAGTCAACATCTTAACCAATCAGCTGTTAGATCAGGTGAGAGCCAGGCGTTTCCCATCATGCCCTGGGTCTTGCAGTCTGAGGTGAGCAACTGCAGCGCTTGGCTCTAAGAACCGCGGTTGCCTCGATCTCATGAGAATACCGTTGTCCACTTCTGTATGACGTCAGAGGAAGTCAGGATGAAGACGGACACAAATCGATCAACAGTGATCAAATCTGCACAGACCTGGCTCATCTCAAATGAACCAAACATCACAATGTCATTTAGCAATTTTTAGCAACTTCCCTTAAAAAATAGTTGGCAACACTGAAGAAAATATGGCATTCTTCAGGACCCACAATCTGCTCAGAAGCCCCTGGCACCATACATCTAGCACACTGAAATGTCTTTTACAAATTCACCTGGAAGCCTGCCGTTGAAACGCAATCAGTTCTTGAAGAGATTCCTAGTCATTGGGGAAAGTGGGGAAAAGAGCTCATGTTAAGTCTGTTCCTCTCTGCTGTTGTTTTCACATAGAACCAGGCTGGGTTAAAGTTAACTTTTAAACTGATGTCATGCTGCTCTGTCAGAAGTCCACTGAACAAGCACTAATGCTAGTGAATACATGTCAGCTAGCTAATATTAGGTAGATCATTATCAGAATAAGATCAGAAATACTTTATTGATCCTTGAGGGGAAACTGTGATTTGTTACAGTTGCTCCGATGTGAAGAATAGAGGATTATAAAAAGTAAGAATACGAGTTTAAAATAGAAGTATGTACATATAAGGTAATAAAATAAGATAAAATAGAAGTGAAGATGCATTATGCTACAATGTTTAACACTACTACACTCTTAACCTGAATTAGTTGACTTTACTCGCAAATTGCGTGGAAACCCGTTGCCTTATACCACTTTAGTTTTTACACAAGCTAAAACTAAATAAGTCAAGTTGTATTAACATAGAACCTTTAGTTTTTACACAAGCTGAAACTAAAGACGTCATGTTGTGTTAACATATAACCTTAATTTTATGCAGTAGGCTTGATAAGTACATATTAGTAATGTCTAGCAGCAAGAAGCAAGAGGAATGGTTAGTATGTAAAATAACAATTGTAGTTATCTTTGTGGGGAATTTTAATACCCAAAAGAGCGGTCTGTTAACAATAAGTCAGCTAAGTACTAAAGTAAACTTAGAGATAAGTTTACTTTAGTTTAAGTTTACTTCTTGAAATGAATAAACACCATGCACCATGCACTTGCAAAGTCGGCTCAAACAGTAGACAGAAAAAAGACAGAAAAAAACTGTCAGCAAGTTATCTCTAAGTTTGTAGAGATAAGATTGTAAAGCCAAACCCTGTCAATGTGTGTGCTTCCACCAGCTGCGGCTGTGCTGCTGCGTTCTGGCTCTGTGACAGCTGCGGCGGTCCGGAGCCCTCCACAACAGGTATGCAGGACTTCTATTTTTTGCCAGATGCCGGAGCACAACGCAGCAATTCAGAACAGAGCAGATCGTGCTGGGCAGGAAGTCGTGCAGAGTTCATTTCACCCCGCTGACACCATGGAAGAGGAGATATTAATCATTGAGGTGCACCGAGATGTCTTCCGGTGGAGCTGCACTGCTCCACACAGCAAACGCAGCTGGTGGGTGTTGACGGACAGCGGAGCATGCAGCGGATAACCAGCGCTGCCGTTCTGCAACGGACACGCATCCAGTGGAATTCCGCTTCCCGTAAGATTGTAAAGCCAAACCCTGTTCTTTTGTCCTAAACCCAACCACATGCTTTTGTTGCCTAAACCCAACCACATTGCAAGAGTTGGCAAAATGTAACCATGTGCATTTGTTGTTTCCAGTGTTGTACCGACATAGCACATTTATTTTGAAAGAGACTGTATGCGAACTGTACATTTCCTGTGAAAATGGAAGTGGATGCACCCAGCACCCAGGGTACCTTGCGCATCATATGTCGACATGGAAAGTTCATCGATATGTGAAGAGGTCGAAGTGAGTTAGCATTGTCCACTGGATATTGAATACATAAGCCTCCTCAGGAAATGTGAACAACAAAGGCAGAGAGAAACAGACACACTTGCTGTTTCAGAGTTCCAGGTGAATTTAAAAACACCACTGCCATAGATGTTTGCTACGGTAATGTCAGAGGCTGGCTGCGGTCAGGGGGTCTGCCCATTGGTCCGACAGCCCATTATTCCGACAACCCATTGTTCCGACCATATTAAATCCATTGTTCCGAAGTCCCGTTGTTCCGAAATCATCATGATGCCCTGTGGTTAAGGTCTGGTTAGGTTTAGGCACAAAAACCACTTGGTTAGGGTTAGGAAAAGATCATGGTGTGGGTTAAAATGTAAAAGAAAGACATATACATATACAAGACATATACACATAAGCCATGAGCCTGCTTCGCCTCAAGCCTTTCCCAGCTGACCCAGAGCCAGTCGCGGCGCACCATCAAGGCAGAAATACACCCGCCAGGAGCTGTTCAGCACCGCGGAAAGCTCCCCACCCAACCCGGACCCCAGAGTTAATAACAGGAGGTTATGGTGTTTCATTCTCTCCTCTCTATGACACTTGTATCTCGACCAGTAGCCTACTTTTGTTGCGTTTGCTGATCCTCTATGGCAGAGATTCTTAACCATGGGGCCGCAACCCAAGTGTGGGCCGCGAGCGCCACCTAGAGGGCCACGAAACAAATTCAGTTTTGCACCTGTGGGTCGCGAGGGCCGCATACTGTTATGTTGACACACTCAGTTACAATACAGCCTCCCACCACTTGGTGGCAGTAATGCGTCAGTCAGTTGTTTAACTGTTAAACAACTGACTGACACATTACCGCCACCAAGTGGTGGGAGGCTGTATTGTAACTGAGTATTGTAACTAGTTTAAATATTTTTTTTTATTTATTTTTAAACTTGGTGATTATAAGCTATGGTTTCCTTTGCACTTTATTTCTATTTTATTTAATGTTATTTACTTATTTAATTTGAAACTTTTATTATTTTGAATGTATTTATCACCACATAATATTATTTGTCAAATTTCTAATTTTTCTTATCAGTTTTTTGAGAGGCCATCCTTTTTGCTGTAACTTGAGCCTTTAAAATTGTTGTCAAATATGTTCTTGTAGCACATTTGTCCCATGAATTGTTAGCCTGTTCGGCATCTTGATGGAGGTGTAGATTTATATCCACATGATAAATAAATGTTGTGATGTGATGATCACATTGTATCATGTAATTTATTTGATACGTTTTTAGCTTATTAATTGTAAGTGGATTTGATCTAGTTATTGAATACAAATCAAACCAAGAGTAAGATCAATTAAACATGTTAATATCTGAATGGGCCCCGGGCCACACTGAACTAGAAAAGTTGGGCCCCAAGGTCAAAAAGGTTAAGAACCCCTGCTCTATGGTACACAAATACAGTATAGCCTAGTATAATCACATATTGGAACAACGGGACGTCGGACTAATGGGATGTCGGACCAATGGGCTGTCAGACCAATGACATGGAGCCGCGGTCAGTGTGATTGTGGGTGGAGGTTTGCATTGCAGTTCAGATTTATGGCATCATTTCAATCTACTGAAGATATGTAAAGCAATTAAGTTTTCATGAAAGGTAAAATATAAGGAACTGTTCTCGTGTTACACTGTCCTTTTGAGGTGCGTTTCTCTGTACAATGAAATTTCTTCACATTTTATATGGTCATAGTAACATTTTAAACAGAAATCCATTGCACTCCCCAGCAAACCTATAGAAACAGTTTTATCATAGTAGGGCTTCGTGGCATCATAGATTCAGCAAGACTTATTTAATATTATTTAATCAAAGGTTACATACATGTGGTTGACCCTGGGCAGGTTGTGGAAAGAATGCCTCTCAAGATATCTTATAGTGTCATCATCAGAGATGTATCTGAAAAAGAAAAAAAAACACAAACAGAATACAAAAAAATACATTCCAGAGACTTAGTTCAAATAACCACAAGAAATTTGTGCTCTAGAGAAAGGATCAGCACTCAGTGAATAACCTCCTAAGCCCTATGATAAGCTATTATGGCAAGGCTTAACTATACAGACCAATGAGCAGTGATAACTAACACATCTTTGGGGTCATCAGGTGGGAACCTCCTTTCACCAGTGTTTCGTCTAGTTGGTCCCACAACACCTCCAGGAGGCTAGACAGTGATCTCTGGCGTCCCAGAGACACTCCCCTAATGCCAGGTCTCACTGCTCCCCGCACCAACCCAACAACCTCCTTTACCTTAGTTACACATGGCTTTCTCAGCCCAAACAGCACTGCCACCTTCAACAAACCCAGGCTCCGTTTATGTGAGCTCCAGGTAATGACCGTGCTGATACTACCTTTCCTAGCACATTCACCATACTCTGTTTTACACGCTAAAAAGCATAACTTCAATATAGGCTAAAGTTAAAGGAGATAGAGAAGATAAACTCACAGGCTCTCTCAGCCCAAACAGCACTACCACCTTCAACAAACCCAGGCTTCATTCATGCGAGCTCCAGGTAGTGACCGTGCCAATACTACCTTCCCTAGCACATTCACCATACCCTATTTTACACGCTACATAGCATAGCATAAGCTAGTTAAAGGAGATAGAGAAGATAAACTCACAGGATCAGGATCAGCAAACACACTCACCTTGCAGCATAGTCTCAAACAAATGGGATTCAAATAGGCAACTCCCACACTTAAATAACCTTCCTCTTCCTGGATTTTTCTCTTATATTCTGGCTTACTCTCATCGGGCCTCACGCAAGACCAACCACTACAAACACATTTGTTTGAATTTAAGATAGCTTGTTGCTTTCGCCAGTTTTTGTTCTTGGTGCAGGCTTGCTGTGCAAGTCCAAAACAGATCTGACTGTCTCTGCAGTTTGACATTAGAATTATTAGGCCTTACTCTGCATAAATATGGAGCTCATAATGGCTTGATTAGTTACTGAGAAGTATGACAGTGGGCATTTCGTTTTTGATTTTAGTCACAGTATTGAGGGGGTGGATTTGTGACCTGGCCGCCATGTTGAAAACAGACAAGCTGTGAAAGGGCACCGCCCCCTGGCTGAGGCAAACTTTCTCACTAAAAAATGTTAATGAAAAAATTTGAGGTGAGAAATAAACAGTGAAGTAACAGAATCTTGATTCATATTTAATCAGTGCTGCCTAGTTAGACAGTTTGCACGCAGATCAAGAGCAGCAACTGGCATGGATGTCAGCTGTGTTAGATCCCGATCACACAGAAAGTGTTTTGCAGGTTGCAAAACGTGAGGTGCACCACACTGCTTTTTTCTTTTAAAGGGCCAGTGTGTAATATTTGGCATGGTTTATTGTCAATCTGAGTCTGAATCTGAATCTTCTACCCATTAATATGTTTATACAAGTGTATAATCGCTATAAAATAAAATTCGTTTGGTTTTCGTAGCCTTATAATTATGCTTTTATATATATATATAACAAGGGCCTTGCTTTAGAGAGGTCGCCATCTTGCGCCGCCATGTATGTAAGGCAGCCCGAGCGGACAATCCAGCCAGCCAGAGAACGCGTTTCGCGTGTATAAATAAACCAACGAAGACGGCGGAAGGAAGGAAGAAGGAGGAGGAAACAGCAGAGAGTGTTAGTAGTTCGTCAATAGAGAGTAGTGAAAAGTTTTTTTTAGTTATAAAGTTTGCGAATGGACCACACTTACCACGCAACAGGAGAGAATGAACCCGAACCGTCATCTGCGAGGAAAAGAAGACGCAACTTCACTCCTTGTGATGCACTCTCTGCTGCGCTTTTCCTCCGGATGATATATCTCCCCAACGATGGTAGCAGTAGCACCGAATCCCATTCTGTGCATTCAGCCTCTCTTCTCACCCACTCAGCATCAAACACATGGATTTCCTCATCTGTGTGCTCCGGCTCAAACAGGTATGGGTCTGGGTCTGTGTCTGCTACAAGAAACTCGCGTTCAAAGTCGTCCATTGCAGCTGCTATAGTCCGGAGATATTGCTAGGCTAAATAAACAGCTGAGCTCTGTTTATCGGCTACGCTGTCAGTCAGTGTGCGGGCTGGAGATTGAGCAGAGAGGGGAGGGGAGTCCCCACTCAGTATGGTAAACGAGTATGTGTGTAAAGTTATGAAGTGTGTCTGTTACGCTAGAAGAGTCAGAGTTTGGGATGGAGTTTTTTACCCCCTGGAGTGTTACCAGAGTTTCTGGAGTGCTCAAATAAACGGGCCTTTTTCCTGAACGCTCCTCTGGTCTCCTGCTCGTGAGGGATTCATTACAATATCGTAACATGGCTTAAATTTCTAAATAAATATTCACCTCGTCGCTAGATAGACCTACTCCTGAAAAACTCGTGTGCAAGGCTTTTTGTCCCTACGAGGCCGCCGTCATTCACCCGATGGGAGGGGTGAGTGAGTGAGCCCTGCAATCTAGAATTTGGCCACTGATGTCACTGTTTTCAACCCATTTTACACACTGGCCCTTTAATTGAATGCCACTAGTAAAAAAAAAAAAATAGTTGCTGCACCTTTTTATTGTTGCCACCCTATCACCTCTTTATCCGTCTGTGCCTTTCAAGCGAGCATACCTGAAGAACTGGTGCCTCAAGCTCAGTATTGATAAGACTGTAACATCAATGTTCCAACTCAACAACAAAGAAGTGACCCACGAACTAAACAGCATGATTAATAGCATCAGGCTACAGTTCCAGCCATTTTCCACATATCTGGGTGTGAAGCTTGACAGAACACTATCATTTAAAGAACACCTGGTCAGTGTCAAGGCAAAGACAACCGCCCGTGCTGCACTGATACATTGTCTAGCTGGTACCACATGAGGAGCCACAACAAAGACACTGCGAATTTCCACCGAGGCCTTGGTGTTTCCAGCCACTGAGTACTGTGCTCCAGTCTGGTGCCGTAGCCCCCATGTCAAGAAGCTGGACACTGGAATCATTGCCACCCTACCAACTGTCTGCGGATGTCTACGAGCCACCCAAACAAACCAACTGCTTGTCCTTGCTGGCATTGCTCCAGCAGAGGTCAGATGAGAAGCAGCCATCCTGGCCCGCACTCAGAAGGCACAGACAAGTGAATCCCACCTCCTCCACAACTTTGCTATGAAGACACCACAACGCTTGCTTCTCAAGTCCCAGACCCCCTTTGCCATACACATCCAAGAACCGCTCTGTACTACATCATCTGATACTTCCATGGCTGCCTGGTTCTAGACTAGATGGAAGGGCCAGTAAAAGTCATCAACCATCAAGGCTCCACCACTACACTGAAGACCCCACAGATGTTCCCAGCCAGCACCCGCCCTGAAAGCAATTGACAACCCTCAACCGCCTGATGTTGAGGTATCCTTGAGCAACATACTGAACCCCAAATTGTTCCTGATGGCTGTTCCATCAGTGTGTGAGTGTGTTAAAAACTGAGTACCTTGTATGGTAGCCTCTGTGTGAGTGGGCAAATGTGACTCATAATGACTCGCTATATAAGTGCAGGCAGGTCCATTTACCAAAGTCATCAACTACACCCTCCTGTCCCCCTTGGACGGAAAACGTCCTTTTCAGTCATTTTTCAGTTTTTATTTTTTGATAACCTTGGCTGTGTTCATGCATATAGCATGACATTTGGTCAGAAACCTTATTTTTGGTGATATTTTTGAAATTTTAAAGCCGCTCCTAAATCAGGCCTAAAATACACAAATGGCAACTTTTTACGACACCATTCCCTCTCTGATGAAAAACGTCCCCATTGAAACCCATTAAAAAGACATTTTTTGATACCCCTTCAATTTACATAAAAAACATGATTTTTTTTTTTATCTCTGGCAGTCAGGTTGGTTAGAGAGACCCAAGAATGGTAAAAAATAAATAAATAAAAAAAAATAAAATAAAATAAAACAGATGGGGCCAATTTCCAAAAAAAAACAAAACCAAAAAAAAACAGATGGGGCCAATTTCCATTTATGGGGTCCTGCTGTCTTTTCAATGCAATTCCTGGTTTGGCCACTTGAAGCACTATAGGCCCCTAACAGGGAGCGCAAATGCAGAGTAGATCAAAAATGGTCTTGCTGTGCTCATAAGGATGTGACAGTGTGGTCTGTATAAAAATATTGCAATATTAGTTTGTGTGTGTGTGTGTGTGTGTGTGTGTGTGTGTACATGGACTCAAAATACACAATGTCAAATCCCTATGTGAAAATATAGCTAAATGTAAAACCATAAATTTCGTATTTGTTCATCACATCCTCATGGCAACTTAGAAACATGAATTTGATGATATTAGTCATGCAATCCAGAAATAGGGGATCAAAATGGAAGTTTTTACTAAAATCCAGCTGAATCATACATTTTCTCCTGCTTCCCCAGCAGAGCAAACACACACTAAATAATAAGCAGTAAAATTGCCTGTATTTTTCTCCTATTTATTCATTATTGAGGTTTGCAAGCAATTGTTGCAAAAAAAAAAAAATAAAATAAAATAATGCTACGTTAGTGTTGATATGGATGTCTGGGGGCTGTGGCTGTATAGATACTAAAAAAATATTGTGTGTCTGTGTGTGCGTGTGTGTGTGTGTGTGTGTGTGCGTGTGTGCAATTGTGTAGCTAAAAATTGCAAATTATGAGCTGCAGGTTGCTGCAAGGTTATGGGCTGAAATATGTGCCACCAGAAACTGAATTTGAATCATTTGTATTTGAATTTGATTTTCTAAACTTGAATAATTGCATTGAAAAACTGAATTTGAATCACATAATTTGAAATTGTATTGTTAATTTGTATCATTGCATTGAAAAACTGAATCTGAATAGTATAATTTGAAATTGAATTTATTTCCATATATCTTCACATTCAGTTCTCACAATTCAAATTCATTTCTCCAAATTCAATTTCAATTTACTGTGACAGACATCCGGGTAGTTTAAGGATGAAGGAAGAGCAATCGAGCGCAGATACACAGGACTCCTCTTCGGCCAATCAGCACCTACGATTTTGAGCACGTAGGAAGAAGCTCGCCTCGATCCATAGACCATAGACAATAGGTTCGTTCGAGATGAGCCAGTCCTGCGCAGATTCGATCACCGGCGATCGGCGCACAATGCATGCCGGTTAGTTTTGTGTCCGACTTCATCCCGACTTGCTCTGACGTATTACAAAAGTGGACGGCGATAAAGCCGCGAGAGCGAGGCGGCCGCAGTTTTTAGAGCCAGGCGCTGCAGTTGCTCTCCACCGACTGCACCGCCTGGCTCTCACCTGATCTAACAGCTGATTAGTTCAGATGTGGACTCAACAAGATGACGTTTTAGATAAACTACCCATTTTTGTTGAATTCTAGAGATTAAGATTGTATTTGTCTCATCAGAAGGTTTATTCTGTGAACAGAAAACATGTTGTGTGACTGATGGTGAAAACAAACTGATAAATGGGTCTGATCACTTTTTTAATGAACTGACATCATTCCAGACAGGATGTAAGTGTGTCTGTGACTTCCTGCACGGACTGAAGGCTGCTGGAAACTGTCGGGAAACTGTCCGACTTCACCGCAGCCTAATAGGTTCAAGATGAACTGCGCCTCGCCTGAAAAGTAGACGAGAGCAGGCGACCGCAGCGGGGGGCGGTGACAAAAAGCTGCGGTGAAGTCGGACAGTTTCCCGACAGTTTCCAGCAGCCTTCAGTCTATGCAGGAAGTCACAGATCCTGTCTGGAATGATGTCAGTTCATTAAAAAAAATGATCAGACCCATATATCAGTTTGTTCTCAGTCTCCAGTTGTTTTAATTATCAGGGCTCAACAATAAGGATTGCCCGATTGCCCGGGGCAAGTAAAACTCATGGTCGGGCATGTAAACTATCAACTCACTTGCCCGATTGGGCAAGTTGCTAAAAATAGTAAAAGTTAATAACTAATTGATAAAATAAATGTATTTTAAAACGTGCTCTTCTGCTCTGATGCAGCGGCCTCTCTGCGTGAAGTCACAGGCACAGCTGTGTAACAATGTCCTGCCCACAGCCCCCATTGATATTATTTTGCGTGACGGACGCTTCATATAATAACATAACAATAGGCTATACTATTTATGGTGTTATGCCATCGTGTCATTTTTGTCTCTACATGGTCACGCGTTAACAATTCTCCTCTGTTCTCTGTATCGCGCACGGCGGAGTTCCGCCACACACACAGGTGAGCACGCTAGAGCGGCTCGGGCCGCATTTTCCTGACCAAACCTGACCCCGAGCCCGGTGCAGTTTGTCAGCTGACAAAGTTATTGAAATGGACAGTGTGTAAATAACCAACAGACTGCTGTTACACACAGACAAACACGCTGCTTGCACTGCAGCGTAGCACGGCACTCATGCTAAGCTTGTGTTGCGTTCAGGTGTTGTCACGTAAATAACAACTTCCAGCACTTAAATAGGTCATAGCACAAAACAGCAGCATGTCAAGTGACTTTTTACTTTATTATATTCAATAAAATTGTATGTTCCTAAATCTTGAGACACCTCATATGTAAGCTAGATAGACATTTCACCTGCTCATTACTGTGCACAAATGTACTGTATGTACTTAGTCCTCAAGAGCCCTTCTGGTGCCAGTAGATACACAGAAACATCCCAGCAGGCTGTGCTTTGCAATCATACATAAAAGTTTCACGCATGTGAAAATTATTTTTCATGCGTGTGCTTCACCTCTGCTGCTACAACTCCATCCTAGGGGAAACACTGTTGTGTGCGTTTTGTGCAACAGGTGGATGTGGTAGTCTACTGGTAGAGTAGAGAGAGAGCTAGCGTTGAAGTAGAGTAGAGCAGGGCAGAGAGATGGAAGCAAAATATATTAAACAGCAACAGTTAATACAGCAGACCTGGAGAGGGGGTGAAAAATAAATAGAGGTGGGCATGGCTCAAGTAGGGCGCAAAATTATAGACGGAGAATGATTAACAAATTTTTCACTTTAAGCCCTGACACTGTCATTTTTGTGTAGGAATTAAGCTACAATACATGACATATGTTGTTTTAATTAATAAATACAGTGTGAATAAAGATTATATAACATAAAAATAACTGCAGTCTTTGTTAATTGATAGCCGCTTAAATTAAACAATTTTTATAGGGCAAGTAAAAACTGACTTCGGGCAAGTAGATCTCTGACCAACTTGCCCGATCGGGCAAGTGAAAAAAACCTTAGCGTTGAACCCTGATTATGATAGATTAATTTATTAAAATGGTTTACAGGTGATCTGTAGTTTATGTTCATGGTTTATCCTCCATTTGATATGAATTAGGGGCATCGTTTCAGCAAAAGCTAAGGTATGACAATATGACATGATGTCACAGATCTACTGATGATGGAGTTTCAAAAATATGAACTTATATAAAACTTCACTTTGGTCTTTGACCTGTCAGAAGTACATACTATGCTATTGAAAACTGTTTCAAAGGACATGAAGCTGTTTCTCACATTCATAATACCTCATGTCTGCATGTAATGCATGACTTGGTGAGAGCAGTGAAAACATCGGACCTATTTTGGCGCATATTTCAGCACCACGGACAGCGAGCGGATGTTTAATTATCATTAGTCATGTGTTTAACTTCACAGAAAATAAATTAATTACAAGCTCATTTCTAGAAGATAACCAAGGGGTCCGGTGTATGAAACACAGTAAAACAAAGGCCAATTTGGTACAATACTGTATAGGCGAAGTTACTGGAGTGTCTCCAGAGACCGAAAATACAAGCTTAACATGCCAACATGAAGAAAAAACCCCCACATACAATCAGACAGGCTTCAAGACATCATTTAGACAGGCTGTCTACAGCAGCAGAGCATAATGCTTTTACAACACATAGATATCGTATTTTTCCAAATAGTAGCCCAGGCGTTTATTTCACAAAATCGATTTTGACCCCAGGCATTTAAAAGAACCAGGGGCTATTTGCTCAAGGCTTTTTTTTTTTTTTTTTTTGCACCAACCTGCACCAGGCCGTTATTTGGTTACAGTTCCTGTCCAGTATGTTTTTAGTGCAAAAATACTGTATAATGTAGGGGTGAGTTTGTGTACAAAAATCTCTAAACATTTAGAGTGGGTCATGTTTTTTCGTGTACACGGGCTTAACCGCTGGGTGGTGCTATTGCATTATACCAGTAAAGCCCCAGTTATCCGAATACCAACCGAACGGGCCATTTAACCAACAGTTACAGGCCGCCACACCGAAATATCGCCATCCCGACGGTCCGCCATCCCGAATTCTGGTCCCTGAGTCCTGACAGTAAGCTATGGCGAGCCTGTAGAAGTTGTATTCCCCATGCATGTCAGCGATTTTCACCAGAAATATACGGTAACTCACATAACTCATAACTCGCAGAGGAGCAAAGTGGCGAACAATTTGATTCAATAACACTCGTATTCACTAACACTCCTCTATTACTATTCACTGATGAGCATATTATTGACCTATTTAAGTGCAATACAATGAAAACAACCAGCCAGTGCGCCTCGAGTAAGATGACTACAGAACCTCTCTCTTTTTTTCTCCCGATTCCAAGGTATGGCAGCTGCCATACCTCGCCATACCTAAATGACACCTATGGTCTGTGACTTCCTGTACGGACTGAAGGCTGCTGGAAACTGTCGGGAAACTGTCCGACTTTACCACAGCTTTTTGTCACCGCCCCCCGCTGCGGCCGCCTGCTCTTGTCTACTTTTCAGGCGAGGCGCACTTCATCTCGAATGAGCCTATTGTCTGTGGTCTATGGATCGAGGCGAGCGTTTCTTCCTACGTGCTCAAAATTGTAGGTGCTGATTGGCCGAAGAGGAGTCCTGTGTATCTGCGCTCGATTGCTCTTCCTTCATCCTTAAACTACCCGGATGTCTGTCACAGTAAATTGAAATTGAATTTTGAGAACTGAATTTGAATTGTGAGAGCTGAATGTGAAGATATATAGAAATAAATTCAATTTCAAATTATACTATTCAAATTCAGTTTTTCAATGCAATTATTCAAGTTTAGAAATTCAAATTCAAATATAAATGATTCAAATTCAGTTTCTGGTGGCACATATTTCAGCCCATACAAGGTTACATTACTTCTCTCTCTCTCTCTCTCTCTCTCTCTCTCTCTCTCTCTCTCTCTCATACATACACAGACACACAGACACAATGAATATTTGGTATGTAGGCCTATAATCCGAGTAGGAGTTGGATTAAAGAGAAAAAAAGTAGAAAAAAATATTAATATTTAATACTTTTATGGTTGTTTTTCAACAAGGATGAAAAACGTCCCCAGGGGGAAAGGTGTTGGTGTTTATTGAAAAATTGAAACTGCACAAAAAAATAATAATGCATCAAAATTGGTGTTGTTATTAATCATTCACATATCCCAGACTGTGATAATTAGAAAAAAAAATTCCATCCAACATTTACTATATAGAAAGTAATTCATAATTAATGTTTTTTTCATAAAAGTAACCGTGACTTCATGTAAAGAAAATGGCATATAAAGGGTTAAAAATCCTCAGAATGAATGGATATTTGATATGTATAATCTGAGTTGGTTAAAAGATTTAAGCAAAAAAAAAAGTAGAAAAAAATATTAATATTTTTATGATTGTTTTTCAACGAGGACGAAAAATGTCCCGAAGGGGACAGGTGTGATTTTTTATAAGGGGGACCTGAGGGTTAATGTCTTACATGGACTTGCAGAAAGACAGTAGTAACAGGACAGCAAGGGCAACCAGAAGGGATTGTGCTATACAATAAAGACATAACAAGTATGGGCAATCAGCCTTCTCAGTCAGAGGTCCCCACTACTGGAATAGCCTTCATATTGAACCTAGAGAGAACACTAATTACCAAACTTTTAAAAATAAACTGAAGAAAGCAAACTTACAATCATGATTAATCATACTACATCGTCATCTCTGGCACTGTCTTTACATGCTCTCATTGTTTTCACATATCTGTAACATTTGTAATGTATTCATGTATTTTACTTAGTGTATTGCAATGAATTATATCGTCAGTGCTGGGGGTAATGCATTATAGTAAGTAAGTAACGTGTTACAATAATTTATTACATTTTAGCAGGAATGAAGTAATATAATGCATTACCAACAGGATTTTGGGTAATATTATTACATTTATAATGTCACGTAATGTGTTACCACCTGAAATAAATGTCCGTTAATTGTTATTGTTAAGTTTATTGTTTTTCATTTTTCATTCATCCACACATCACACCAGTGATCAACACATCTGGGTCATGCCATGCTGATTTTCAACATTATCATTATCATGTTCAGTGAAGGTAGCTAGTAATATGTACTATATTACATCATACACCCATCATACTGAATTGTGTCATACTGAAGTGCTTGCTGATGTATTGATAAGATTAGGCCACATCTGTAACAACCTGCTGAGGGACTACAGATGAAAACTATTGATAGCTCCAGATACACAAGTATGTATCTAAGTATGTCAAAAGCCACACATGGGGAGACAGGGTGCGGGGAGGCTTCCAGTGAGTTGCAACCAGTTTCTTCACAGCTGTAAGCCCGTCCAATATCGCTCGTTTTTTGAGCGGTGTCAAGTCCGTCTTAGGCAAATCATTCAAGATAAGTGTGAAGAAGGCAAGCAAGGAACACTGATCTCAAACATCTCAGGGAGATTAGAAGCAACCATTCTCCAGAACTGGCCACTGTAGGGCACTCCCAGAACATGTGAGAAAACGTACCCATGGCTTTCATTGGACACAAAGAATAAGAAAGATCAGGGATAGTTTTCATTAAACAAAGTTTCCTAGGAGTCAAATATGTTCTGTGAATGAAATTATAATGTATTTGCTGGTAATCAGAATTTTTAAAAGACAAAAGTTTGTTGGACCAGACTTTGTCCCAGTCAAAGGTGGGCGTCCAAGTCAGGAACATCCGTTCACCACATGTTCTGTAATGACAGGGGTCTGTTTGCCTGCTGTAATATAAACCGATAAAATTTGGAAACCAGGCCACTTGTGCCACTTGTGCTGTGCATGATTTTGTGAAAAGGATGAGGCGTAAGAGGGCCCTGCCATGAAACTAGCCTTAAGAGCTGATCCTAGGTGCAAATAAAAGAAAAAGGAGGAGCGTGGTAAGTTGAATTCTATGCATAAATCTAGAAAACAGTGCAAGCCCTCTTCATTGTAAATGTCCCCCCAGTGTACGAATCCCTTTTTCTCTCCAGCAGGTGAACTGAATTGGTTGGCCACCAATCAGTAGTCTCCAGACAGAAAGTAATAAGTAAAGGCGGGACTGTGAAATTGGTACATTTGCATACACAAGATCATGATGGGAATATGGTGTCACAAGGCTCTGTTCCAAGGCATGCCATGAAGCCTGTGCTTTCAGCTGCAGCCAGGTGAGCGCCAATCTATGCATAGACGCCCAAATGTAGTATTTTAAATTTGGTAGTGAGAGGCCCCTAGCCTTCCTTTCACAGTGCATAGTGCTGAGCCTGATGTGTGTTCGTTTACCATGCCATAAAAAATTTGACACAGCTGTCTGAAGTTTGCACCAGTATTGTGGAGGTGGGGGAAGAGGTACCATAGAGCAAGCAAAATTCACTCTGGCTAACATATTCATCTTGATTATTGAAACTTGGGTGCAAAGGGAGTTTGGCAGTGCAGACCATTAAGCATGTTGCTGAAATTATGTTTAAAAAAACTTGTGGGCAACAGCACTCAAAAAAGACAAAAAAGTCAAAATATATAATTTACTAGGGCAACACACGTTTTGGCCTAAGCCTTCAGTGTATCAATGAATCAATGAGGTTTGATACACTGAAGAAGTCTTAGGCCGAAATGTTTGCTTGTTTGTTTGTTTGTTTGACCGTGTGTTGCCCTAGTAAATTATACATTTTGTCTTTTTTGTCTTTTGTGAGTGCTGTTGCCCACAAGTTTTTTTGGAATCATTCTGCAACTTGCACCCACTGTTTTTTAAAAATATTGGAGTTGTGCATCCTCCTTTCTTCAGCTGAAATTATGTTTAACCATAGCTTGAATCCGTAGGCGAGAGCAGGAGATTGACAGGTGGATTGGGGCGGCGTCAGCAGTGATGTGGACGCTTAACCGGTCCATTGTGGTGAAAAGGGAGCTTAGCCAGAAAGCGAAGCTCTCGATTTACCGGTCGATCTACGTTCCAACCCTCACCTATGGTCACGAGCTTTGGGTAGTGACCGAAAGAACGAGATCGCGAGTACAAGCAGCCGAAATGAGTTTCCTCCACAGGGTGGAGATAGGATGAGGAGCTCGGACATCCAGGAGGGACTCGGAGTAGAGCCGCTGCTCCTCCACATCGAGAAGGTCCAGTTGAGGTGGTTCGGGCATCTGGTAAGGATGCCTCCCGGACGCCTCCCTTGGGAGGTATTTCGGGCATGTCCAACCAGGAGGAGACCTCGGGGCGGCCCCAGGACACGCTGGAGGGATTACATCACCCGGCTGGCCTGGGAACGCCTCGGGGTTCCCTCAGAAGAGCTGACAGAGGTGGCTGGGGAGAGGACTGTCTGGGCTTCTTTGCTGAGGCTGCTGCCCCCGCAACCCGGACCCGGATAAGCGGAGGACGATGAGACGAGACATAGCTTGAATCAAAGGGAAAAATTCAATTCCCAGGTATGTGAATTTTTTTACAACCAGAATAGGGGAAGGGACAGGGGCACTGGTCATTGCCTGATTCAGTGGTAATAGGGCCAATTTCTGTCAATTTGTTCTAAAATCAGATAGATTCCCATATTGATCAAATATAGACAGTATCTGTGGAATACACTGAATAGCATTATTTATGTACAATAGCACATCATCCATGTATAACGAAACGGTGAGGTGTGCCATTAATAGAGATCAGAAACAGCAGTGGAAATTGACAAACCATCTGGGCCAGTGGCTTAAACTAAAGTGCGAACAACAGTGTGCTCAAATGGCAGTTCTGCCTCCACCATCTAGAGATAGGAAATGGAAGGGAGCAAATTCTGCCTGTTAGCACCATAGATGTTGGATTATTATACAGCACCTTGACCATGTTAATAAAAGGAATGCCAGAGCCATCATGTGAATCACTGACCACAAAAATTGCCATTCAAATGGTCAAAGACCCTCATTGCATAACGACAGGACTGCAGCTGGAGAAGCCAGGCCCTGAGCTCCATCTATGAGATGCAATAGCCTCCTACATTATCTGAGGCCAGCCTTGATATTATAAAGCCTGTCTGATCGCTATGTACTAGTTTTGTCATGTAACCTTGAAGGTGCCAGGCCAGCACTTTGGCTGTCTTTTTTTTTTTTTTTTTAAAGATTATTTTTATGGGCTTTTTGCCTTTATTGACAGGACAGAGAGTGAAATGGGGAGACAGAGAGAGAGTGGGGACTGACATGCAGCAAAGGGCCGTGAGCCGGATTCGAACCCGCGGCCGCTGCAGCGATGCGAAGCCTCTGTACATGGGGCGCTGGCACTATCCACTACGCTACCGAGGCCCCCACTTTGGCTGTCTTAAAGGACAACTAAGGTATTTTTCAACCTGGGCCCTATTTCCCCATGTGTATGTGTGCGTATGATTCATGAGTACAACTCGTTCTAAAATTGGTTCAGTATTGAGGGAGGCAGATGCAACCGGAGCCGCGAAACGAGCTAAAACGGTAACGGGGGCAAATACGTCTCATGTAAGTTTGCGCATTAAAAGTGCTTTTTTTCGCCACTGACCGGTTCAGATCGCCAGTGCTATGAGTGCTATGAGTGGAGTCAGCTGTCAGTCAGTGTTGGAGCAGAGAGGGGGAGGGTTGCCCCGCTGGGTACTGTAAGTTAGTATGTGTGTATGAAGTGTGTGTGTTACACTAGAAGAGTCAGAGTTTGGGACGGAGTCTTTTACGTGCTACCCTCTGGAGTGTTACCGGAGTTTTTGGAGTGTGTAACAGATGTAGCTAGGGCACGTATGGGGACCGACACTGGGACTGGTTTTCAGCATTTATTTTGGTCTGCAGAAGACACAAAGCACATAATTTGCCCTCTGTTCCACTGTCTGCACCTCAGCTCCCTCAGCAATGCGAAACAGCACTGTCTGAGCTCATTTGTCTTTTAACAATATGTATAAATGCAATGAAATTACATTTAAATATGCAATTAATATAACATACAAATTGCTTATTAAATTATTTGCAAAGTCATACCAAACACTGCTGAAAAACATAAATTTCAGCATGAATTATATTAACAAATCACCACAAAACATTTAACACAGTATATTCATGAAACAAACAGTGACGCCTGGTGGAGTAAAAAGGCACACATGGAGGGGGAACTAAACAGAAACAATGGAAAATACAACATAAATCAAACAAAAACATACCTGCAGAAGACACAAAGCACATAATTTGCCCTCTGTTCCACTGTCTGCACCTCAGCTCCTAAACAACAGGTTTTTAACAATGAATAAGGTGGAAAATCTCCTGCTCTACATGAAGATAACATCATATTAACAACAGTTAACACTGCACACCGAGGGTTACGGCTTATGTAGCTCGTTTTATAATGTAAATAACAAAATAATGTCGGAGCATTTTCACACACAACTTACTCTCAGCAATGTGAAACAGCACTGTGAGGGGGCAGAGAAGGGGGGCTACAGAAACCCAGGAGGTACAGGAGCCATGAAGGGCAAAAAAAAAAGCAGTTTCCACAGGAAAATTAAAATAACCACAAATAAAAACAACTAACTGAGATAAAATTCACAAATACCCAACAAAATATTCAAATAAAATAATTACAAATTCTCAAATATAGATTGGAAATATGTACTGAGAATTAAGTGCTTTTTTAACTCCATTACAAGTGCTCAAATAAACAGGCCTTTGTCCCGAACGCAAGAACAGGATGTCGCGCAACACCCCGTACAGCTTTCATAGGCTGCCTTTGTCGGACGGCGAGATGCTGAAGTTGTGGCTAGTTGTGCTACAAATGGATGCTAACACTCCTGTCCAGACACTGTGCCTTGCAGACCAATGGGTCTGCAGTGCTCACTTCTCCCAAGATGACTACTGCCAGCCGAAGAAGAGAAGACATCCAATCCCGAAACGCCTCTTCCTCAAGAAAACGGCTGTCCCACGAGTAGAGAGAGCTACAGACACAGTGGAGCAAAGCTCTTGACATCACACAGCCCAGGGGTAAGGGAAAGGCTAAGTTAGTATGCTATTTACAGAGATAGCACTGGTGATCTGAACCGGTCAGTGGTGAAAAAACACACACTTCATACACACATACTCACTTACAGTACCCAGCCGGGCAGCCCTCCCCCTCTCTGCTCCAACACTGACTGATAGCTGACTCCACTCATAGCACTGGCAATCTGAACCGGTCAGTGGCGAAAAAAAGCACTTTTAATGCGCAAACTTATGCGGGACATATTTGCCCCTGTTACTGTTTTAGCCCCTTTCGCGGCTCCGGTTGCATCCGCCTCCTTCAATACTGAACCAATTTTAGAACAAGTTGTACCCATGAATCATACGCACACATACACATGGGGAAATAGGGCCCAGGTTGAAAAATACCGAAGTTGTCCTTTAAGGTGCTAGAATGTATACATATGCTTACGCCAATGTATGCATGCATACATGTATGTGCATCCTTACAAACACACCCATGATAACCATACATGCATACACTAACACATCCATCAATAAGAGCTGTACAGTTGAGGTTAAGGGCAATTTAGCAGACCTATTAAGTGCAAAAAGTTCATAACGAAGAATTCCTCTTTAGTTAGAAAGAACGTGAGTTCATCCCTCCATCCAAACCTCACAGTTAATATATAAAACAAGCAGAGCGAAAAAAAGTTTGCCAGTCAAGCCTCTCCCAAAAATTTAAAGTGGTGGGCGAACTGTCTAACCAGTGTGGAACAGTGTCCTAAAATAAAACAAACAAAAAAAAAAAACAATTGTCAGCCGTGGTAGTTGATCATTATTCAAAGGATACTTTAAAGGTTTCTGATGCACTGTAATGCCTTTTTCAGATCATTGAAGCAATGTTTGGTCCCCCTGGGAGCCGTAAAAGAAAGGACAGTGGGGTAGCCGATAGCAAATGGGATCTTTGCCAAGTGAAGCAGCCATTTACATTCCAGGAAAGAGCGCCACTGATCTTGTGTAGCCTTTGAAAAATCTTGGTAGAAGCTTATTTTGTGCCACTGCCAGCGCACATCTCTGGGTTCCTCACATGCTCTTTCTGCTGAAATTTCAGGAAGCGTACAATGAAAGGCCTCGGGGGAGCCCCAGCCTTAACTGGAGCCAGTGACCTGTGGATGTGCTCCAGATCCAGGCTACCTTGAAAGTCAAAACGTTTTCGTCAAAAAGGATATGGCGGCTTTGTCCTCGGTGTGCTCTTGAAACCTGTAGATGCGTAGATTCACCCATCTTTCCCTGTCCTTGTATTCTACCAGCTTGGCGTTCAGCCTCTCTACCTCGGAGGCTAATGCTGGGGGGCAGTTTTGGCAATGTTACTCAGCATCTTCAAGCTTATCTAGCTGGGCTTTCGTGCTAGTCATCCTGGTTAGCACGTCGGCTAGCTTCTCCTCAACTGCAGAAATGACTCTCCGGGTTTCGGATAACTCCTTTCGTATGTCTGTGAAATGTCTCTCCTGGTCCTCAGAAAGCTTCTGGAGGAGTTCAACAATCACAACGTTAGATGTTGTCTCTGATTCTGCGGTCAGACCGGTAATAATTCGCCTTCATCGCTATCAGACTAAGGAGCTGATCATCCGAGAGGCCCGCAAGAGACATGGGAAACTCCAGTACCGTGGGTCGCCAATCCAGATCTTTGAGGACTACATGCCGGAGGTCGCCGAGGAACGAGCTAAATATCGGACAATGATGTTTTTTACATTAAGACTTAAGACAATACTCTTTCTTCTCTCATACATATCGTTCATTTTCGTGCATGGACTATTTCTTGATAGATAAAAAACTTATTCCAGCAATTGTCTCCATCCAGTATTTACGCATACCAGTGTCAGATCACACCACAGTAATTTTAGACCTCCACTTTAGTATGAAGCCGAAGGGATTCAGACATTGGAGGCTAAATCCTCTCTTACTGGTGGATGACAACTTTTGCAAGCACATTTCTGAATCGATTACCTTTTTCTGTAAGACTAACAAAAACAACGAGACCTCCCCATCTATACTATGGGATACTCTCAAAGCCTATATAAGGGGCAGAATCATCTCTTTCACAGCTCACGCAAATAAAATGTGGAGGTCTCATTAGAAGGTGCTAGAAGAAGCTATCACAGACCAAGATAACTCACTCTCATCTTCAAATACACCAGATTTGTAAAAAGAAAGAATAAGGGCCCTATTTAGATGGTCTAAAACGCAAAGTGCCAGGCGTGCGGGACATGGGTGTGTCCCAGTCACTTGCTAGTTAGACAGCATGTTTTTAGACTGTGCGCCATGGTGGAGAGTCTAAAAGGGTTGGACTTACTCTGTGAATTAGTCATGGGTGTGTTTTGGGCGTATCATTCAATAAGCCAATCAGAGTGTCACCTCTCATTCCCTTTAAACAAGGCGCGATTGGAGCGCATGGTGGAGAGCTAGTTAGATAGCGGACCTACCAACTGGAAAGAGTGAGCGTTTTACAGCTGAGGACAGGGGCGAAAATCCCATTTCATAGTTGGAGGGGACAATAAACAGTAAAATCTTAGAGAATAATTCCAGAGGGGGACAAGGAAAAAAAGTTGTAGCCTGTCTTTTATACAGTATCTTTTACCACAATTTGACATTTTAATCTTCTCTCTGTCTCCCCGTGCACAGTAGTGTGAATATTTATGCTATTAAGTAAACGGAAAAAACATGTCTGTCATGGTTTAATAGCAGCAAAACAATAGGGCTTCATTCATCATAGACAGAAACTCGATCTCTCTCCTTCTCTCCCTCTTTTTTCTCTGGCTCAGGTGTGTGGAATGGATCCTTCATCTCTCAGTAGATATACAGTGAATGTCTAGCCTGAGTGTCAGACTGAAGCTCCCAGAACCATCAGTCTGACGTCGCCTCCATTGAAGACGATTTACAAGGGGGAGGGAATTTGATTTTTCCCTAACTAATCAGTAGAGATCAACGACTCACCCAGAATCTGACGTCATTAGTATCCATGCCTTGGGGGTGCCGAAAACAAGCGAGCAATGCCCGTTTAAAATGTCTCCGTCGTTTTGCACGCCCGGCTGCATCGCCGTTAAATCCAGTTTAGCAGCTTCCTTAATTTGGTCCTCCATTAACGCGAATAGTGGCGAAATACCTCGATAGCATCGTTAATGTGGTCTGTCGGATCTGTAGCGGTCGCCATTGTTGCTATCCTCACCAGTTACCCACCGGCGTACAGCTTGACATCAGCATGGCACTGATTGGCTAATCGCTAGACCCGCCCCCACCCCCGGCGTTCATTGGTCCGTCCATTGTTTGGACGAGATAAATCGCAAATTCATTGCAGTATGCGAGACCAGAGATGCAAGCCTACTCAGTTGAGTGGGCGAGGTCTATGGTCTGGAACCAGGCTAGTGAATGTCTATGCTTATGAGAAATGGCTTAACCACTAAACATTTCCTGCAATTAAACTGGTAAACTGGTTTATAAACAGTTTGCTGTGAGATCTGCCGCTGTGCACCTCACAACCGTGCGTAATAGTCGCGCGTAATGACCGCTTCTCGTCGGTTAAACTGCACGTCTTTCATGTCTCACTGACAGGTGGAGAGCCAGACAGGTACCCATTAGCTACGAGCCGTTCCGTCACAACCAGAACTCCTGTTTAACTCGATTTTGGCTGTCAGGTGTCATGGGGAACTGAACTGCATGTATGGCCAAACTTATGGTAGGTTGAGATATGCCTTCAGTTGAACTCAGCGGATGCTGAAATGACCCACTTGCAAAGAAATATAGTGCAGCAGTGACTTTTACAGCAACGGGGAGGGTATAGGGAGTGTTGTCATGCGTCTCCAGATCATCTGACAGGAGATGGCATATTTCCGTCACAGCCTGGCGAGAGAGACGGAGTGCACAATAATAACCTTTCACATTGTAATCATATTTTTATTTGTTATCTTTTGCATATGTGTGGCTGCTCCGTGTGTGTCTGAGCAGAGTGCACGCGCGTTGTGCACCCATCTAGAGATGCATATTACTAACTTGTTTAACAGCGAAATACTGCGCCGTTGACTTTAGACCAGGTTTTTGTTGGTAACTGGCGCATTTGCTTTTTACGTCATCTAACTAGCAACGCGCCATGACTACGCCTGACCACTCCTCATTTTTAGACTAATACACCCAGAGAAGCGCAAGTTCATTTGCTAGTTAGACGACGAGGGCGCAGTGCATGAAAATGACAACTGTGCCGGCATCTAAATAGCAATGACACTTGCGACATGGATTATGCGCCCTCTGCCGTCCGCTTTAGACCATCTAAATAGGGCCCCTAAGACTTAAAACAGAACTTGATCTTCTCCTTACTACTGAAGCTGAACAGCTTCTGCGCTCTCGAGGGTCGGTATATGAACATGGTGACAAAGCTGGAGGCCTCCTGGCCCACCAGCTGAAGGCTAAAACGGCATCGAACCAAATTACTCAGATAACAGATGAATCAGGCTCTGTAACCTCTGATCCTGATAAAATAAACAACACTTTTAAATCATTTTTCTCCCGTTTATATGCCTCAGAATCCCCTGGTGATGAAAACCAATTATATAACTTCTTCGAAAAATTGTGACTGCCCAAGATTTCGCCTGAGGACAACCTAAGGCTTGACACTGCTTTTACAGCTACTAACGCCCAATATCACTTCTCCCTGTTGATGTTAAAGTACTTGCAAAAAGATTTAGCTCGGTGTTTAGAATCCGTCATGCCCCTAATCATTTCAGAAGACCAGAACGGATTCATAAGGGGGAGACACTTGTATTCCAAAATAAGAAGACTTCTCGACATCATCCACACTCCACCCTCTCCTTACAACCCAGAGGTCGTAATATCTTTTGAAGCCGAGAAGGCCTTTGACATGGTGGAGTGGGCCTATCTCCTCTTTTCCCTGCGACAGTTCGGTTTTATCATCAACTTCATTTCATGGGTCAAATTACTTTACTCTTCTCCCTGCTCCTCAGTGTGCACAAATAACCAGCGCTCCGCCCCGTTCTCTCTTTTTCAGGGCACGCGTCAGGGGTGCTCGCTGTCCCTGTTACTATTTGTGCTTTCAATTGAGCCAATATCAATTGCTTTCAAAAAGGAAGAAGGATTCAGGGGAATTGAAAGATGGGGTGTAGAGCAGGTTTCGTTATACGCAGATGATTTGCTTGTCTATGTGAGAGATTCCCCTAACAAGCATCCCACATATTCTTACTCTGCTGGACGCTTTCGGTCAAATGTCTGGATATAAGCTAAACATCTCTGAAAGTGAATACCTCCAAATCAACCAGTTGGCCATAGACATATGTAACCCAGGTTTCAAATAAGAAAATAATAGTAAAATACCACATCAAACTCAGATTATATAAAGTTAAAACCACCTGACATTAACCATGTGAGTAGCGCACAGCCTATCAGCTGGGCCCATCCACTATTTACAGGAAGCAGACGCTCTCATTAGTTAGATGAATGGGGCTGATGCACAGAGTGGAGCGGCTGCAGGTTAGTACGAAGTTTTGCTGGCGTTCACTTAATTTAATGTCCAATATGAAGGTTAACAGTCACTTTGTTGCCGACCACAGATGTCCACCGGCTGGCGGAAGTCTGAAATTTGAAACCAGTTGAATACTTGAAGTGTGAAATCTGTTGACTGCTTGAATTGATGAGTGAAGCTAAACTTATTGTTAGTCTCTTGCCAAACAAATGATAGTTAACTATACTTTAACATACACTTGATTAGCACACGCACTGTTAAACACACGACATATTGTGTGTGTGATTGTGTGTGTGTGTGTGTGTGTGTAGAAATAACGAGTGTTTTGTTACAATGTTTGACATTTGATGTAGCGTGTTAGTGGTCAGCTGATGACAGCTAGTGTACTGTGTTTAGCACCCAGAGGCACACGCTGCTTCATTACTCTGAAGATTTAGGCTACCGGTTTGTTAATGGGTTGTTTAATTGTTACATTTATGTATTCAGTTTACAACTCTGAATGTAACTGGTTAAGATGGTTTGTTTTGATCGAGATTAACTGTTATGCAGTTAGCTAGTTGCTAAGAGCTCTGGCCATATATGTTTAAACCAGGCCAGGTTTAATGTGCATGGAAAATCAATGATGGCGTGCTATTCCAACTCCAGTTGACCAGGAGTCCACTCTGGAGGAACCAGGAATTACGCTCAGCAGTAATCATCATATGCCTGCCACAGCGGTAGGACACTGCAGCAAAAACTTCCCCCCATTCATCTCTTTTGCCCCCATCCACACACACACTTTGGTCCAGCACACTGATGAACTGATGAACTTAACAAACTGTGTGTTATGAACGGGGTCCACATTTATTCAGTGTGCTTCATTATTGGGTTGGTTGTTTTGTTGTTTTTGGGATGGTTTTGCTTGAGTTGGTTCATTTGATTTTTCATGACTTTAATTGAATAATTGAATAGTGTGAAAGAAGACAATGGTGCACCAACAACATAACTAATTACCAGACATAAGCTAACACAAGCCTTGTGAGGCAATTTCTGTATATTGAGTATTTCGAGTTAATTTTGTACTTGAAGAAAAATATATTTATTTACATGGCCATATTTATTTTGTAATATTCGAATGATTTGTTTTGTTTTTTTGTTTTGTTTTTTCAAATACATGGTACCTATACTGCATTCATCCGTCTCTGTGTCTTGATTTATTGTTCATCAGCTACACGTTCTCCTCGGCTGAATCTGGTCTTCTGATTGCACTAGCCTGTTTCTAGCTATTTGCTGCAGTTATATTACTTACAGTCAAATATATGCTACACATACCACTGTCGACTATACCCTTTAAAATAGCCAACACAGGAATTAAATACCTCGGCATTACAATAACACGATCTATGTGAATGATGCAAGAGCAAAATCTTATTTCATTAACAGCAGCAGTTAAATCAGATTGGCAACGATGGAATTACCTACCTTTGTCCTTAGCAGGTAGAGTACAGATTGTAAAAATGAATGTGTTGCAAGATATTTATATGTCTTCCAATGCCCGCCCATATTCCTTCCCAAATCCTTGCAAATAATTGAGAAATCGATGTATAATCACTCCTCTTTGAGGCCACACCAAATTGCCATACTTTTTTTTTTTTTCATAAATTTTATTTATAGAATGCAAGTCAGAGACAAGCATTGTATAAAAATGTATAGTTTCTTTCCTCCTTTTTTAACATGTTCTATATGAACCTAAATGGAAGTTATCCTTCCTGGATAACATCATTAAGGGATACTAACTCAAAACAATGAGGTAATAACTCATGTAGCCTACATTGGATATGCCACACACTATACTTTGATGTGATGTATGGGGTATGTTTGGCTACTTAAGTCACATCAAAGTGTGTGGCATATCCGATGTAGGGTACATGAGTTATTACCTCATTGTTTTGAGTTAGTATCCCTCAATGATGTTATCCATCGTGACTGAGAGATGAAGAGTATGGATTGTCGAAGGCTGTAACTGTACTCATTCACCTCATTATTGGACTTGGTATCTCATTATTTTGACTTAGTAAGTCATAATTTTGACTTAGTATCTCATTATTTTGAGATAGTATCTCATTATTTCGACTTACTATCTCATTATTTTGAGATAGTATCTCATTATTTCGACTTAGTATCTCATTATTTTGACTTATTATCTCATTATTTTGCGTTAGTAAGTCATTATTTTGACTTAGTATCTCATTATTTTGAGTTATTAGATCTTATTTTTTTCCATCAAGTGGCGGAAATGGGCTTTGTAGTGTAAAAGTCAAAACCCTCATCAGATATTAGACCATATAAGTTGGATGAGATACAAATAGCTATATAACCATGTTAGTGTGTAGACGTTTGCAAAAAACTAATCCTGCATTCATGTGTAATATGCAATATAACAGTGTGAACTCTTAGTGACATCTCAGCTGTGAACTCTTATTGACACACATAACCTATCACGCGCTGTGTAACGATATAATGCATTAACCTACACTCACATGATGTTGTGAACTTATAATGACACTCATACAAGTTACCATGTGCTGTGTGAAGAAGATAGCACACTCACTTGATTGTACTGCTTAATGCACTTAGGAGTTTATATAAAGGTCACACATACATTCAAATGATTGTGTCACGAGGAACTGTAGCATGTGAGTCACCAGGGATCACATGTTTTTCTAAAAATAAGAGCACGAGGGACTGTAGCATGTGAGTCCCCGCAGATCACATGGGTTTTTAAAAAACAGAGTGAGGGCGGCCCCGGAAATACTGGTGGCAGATTCCAGCTTGAGCAGGAATAAGGGCAAAAGTCTGCTACCAGTAAAAACGGGTCGAAATGGGAAGGACTACAGAAATGGGTGGAGATCTCCTTGACCTCGACCAGCATATAAGCCAGAGCGCTGAGAGCAGTTTTTCAGTCGTCCTCCGGAGGCTGACTCGTGAGTTTGTCTGTGTTGTTGCCTGTGAACACAATAAACTCGATTGCACCAGATTCTGCCTATCTCCAGTGTTTTTCTAAGTATCTGCCAGCTGAATCTAAGATACTGAATTGACAGCAAAAGACATTTTAGAAGAAACAAGGAGGACGAGGTCGGGGGCCATCAGGCCCAATTCCAGGCACCGATTTCAGTCACCTCAAGTGGCGCAGCCAGCCAGGAGGCAAGGAAGGTCGAAGCCAGAGATCGGGAGCACTGGGCTGTACGTCAGACACACAGGTGGCGCCACCAAATAAGGTAAGCAGAGCCTTTTTCTGTTTAAAACCGGGTGTGTCTGGGGTGCAGTGCTGGGAGCCGCCCAGGTCAAAGGTATTTGACAAATTCCTCTCCTAAAGAACCTAGTTATATAATGTACTGATTAAAGAGATATCACGAAAAAAAAAGCAACTAACGTCACTGGAGACAGGTAACTCTGCTGCAATAAGGTGTGATCGTGGAGCGGAAAGAGTGAATGTGTGTGTTGGATGAATAATAACTAATGAGGTACAGGCAATAAGGTAGTAAGAGTATTTAAAGTATTTAAAGAGACAAAAGTGCACAATAAGAGAAGAAAAGAGTCAGAGATACTCAAAAGCATATACGTGGTTACCACTGCCGAAACTTGCCAACACTCCCTTTAGCATGTAGGGGCGGGGGTGTTGAAGCCAGCCGGCAGGTTTGCACGGGTGGAATGCTAAGCAAATCCGCGGATACCGCTGTTGGCTTGCCTAGTACACCTTTAAGTCTATAAAAGGAGGGTGTGTCTAGGGGAGACATCAGGACTGCATGGGCAGTTTGCTGTAAAGAATAAGTGAATAAAGGCCTAAAAAGCTTCTGTGGATACCGCTGTTTTGAGGAAAGTGACCTCCCAGCCAAGAAGGAGGGGAGGTCACTGTAGACAAAATGGGACTGAACGGGCAGAAAGCTAAAAAAGTGAAGTTAAAAAGCTCCTGTGGATACTGCTGTTTAGGGGAGACCTCTTAGCCAAGAGGGCAGGGGAACTACCTCAGAAAACAGGTCTGAACGGGCAGGTAGCTAAGGAAAAGGAAAAAGAAAAAGAAAAAGAAAAATTAACTGATCGATCTAAGTGTAAAAACTGTAAATATATCTAAAAGTAATCTGTAAAATAGTATAAACATAATCCTTGACGTTGTTGTGCATGTCATCAACATAGTGTTGTAAATATAGTAAGCTATAGAGAAAATTGTAAAATTGTGGATGTAGAAAAGTGTTGGCAACAGAGATCTAATTAAGTTGTCGAATAAACCAACTAAACAGGCTGCACGGTTGCAATATTGTGTTAAAGGGAAATTAATAGGGCAAACACATAGAGTTACTACTAATAGTCAAAAGGTGAGGGCAAACATAATTCACAGCTGCACCTAAAATAGATGGAAGAAGGGGAAATCATTGAGGACGAAATTTGGGGAGAAGAACACTGTCTAACAGAGGACCCTGCAGAATATAGCGGGGTGCGCACACACTTTTGGTTAGAACGAAGCTACATAGATAGTGAAGGGGCTGAGCATTGGCAAGACGAACAAGAAATCCAACAAAAACTCTGGCAAATCACTAAATTTGTTAATTTAAAGAGAGTAAAGGAAGAGTATCCAGGGGCCCCGTGGGAAGCGATTTTGCGAAGGCTGTGGGTTCCTTATTCACTAAATCCGCTACTACAGAGTCTGTGTGACAATTATCAGAACGCACCAGTAGCCACACTTCCTCTGCACCAAATACGCATACAAAGCCCAGCAGGAGGGGAAATATACAACCCGCGGCTGCAAATTGTCATCGTGCCCAGAAAAGTTGAGTGGGAAACAGGTAAATTTGGGTGTCTAAGTAAACTGAAACCCCAAGAAGACGGGTCCTGTGACTTAGAGTACAACCCTTATAGAGAAAAGAAATACAAAACTGCCATAACAGTAGGGAAGATAGTGGTGTTAATACGCACAACAGAAACAGATGAACAGCCAGAAATCCCAAGAGCTAGTGCAGTAAAACAAGGCTTCATGGGAGCCAACCAGGGAAAAATGAAAGAAGGGGTTCTGACCCCGATAGAAATGGTAATAAAACAACACCCAAGTCGAGCCAAGCGCATTCAGCGCTGTGTGGCCAAATGGCACAAAAGAACGTCCGGGAAGAATCGCTGGCCTATGGATGGTACCTTCAATTTGGCATGCTGTGATGAAGTAGAGTCAGAATTAAGACATATTGAAGCTCGAGACACCAAGGCAAGCTACAAACTAAAAAACAAGAGAGCCAAAGAAAGAGAAGTGCTAGGATGGTTCAGACAAACTGGAACAAGAATAATGGTGCAGCTGGAGGAAAGAGACAAAGAACACCAGATACAGGAAGAAGTAACGCCCACAGCACCACCCCCACCCATACCGCCACCACCCCCATACTCACAGGAGCAAACACAGCCAGCAATGGGACAGTACGCACTAAGAGGCTCCAAAGTTACGGAAATGGAGGGCCAATTAGAAGGGAGATTCACAGTGACCCTGACAAAAAATGATGACAAGAAACCCAATAGGAGAGGACTACAGGGACCGAGGAAAAAGTTAAAACTGGAAACAGAACCGTCCTCAGAAACGGAGAGCACCGATGGGTCAACAAGTGACGAGGAGGATGGAGAGTTCACTGATAGTGAAACTGGACAGCCTCCAATGATATACAAACATCGTAGTAGAAGGAGCAGTGACTGCACCGGAACTACTGCTAGAGAGACGACAGACAGCGCCAGTGATGAAGGCTCTCGTTCCACTGAAGGGCAAGTACCAACTGCGGGGCGTAAAGACAGAGGGAGACAGAAGCAGGTGAAAAACGGGAGCAAAGCTCACCATAAAAGTTGTTTGAGCCTCCCCACAGAGAGATCTGGCTCCCCTACAATAGAATTGCGTAAGAAAAAAGGAAAGATTGAGGAATTGAAACCCAGGCCTATGAGTACCTTTGGGTACGAGCACTGGCAACAGATGTTGGAATGGGAGGTAAAGAACCGCCAGATGCGCGAGGAAGAAGATCGCCAGAGGCCAGCTACCATTAGCCCGCCACCATATCCAGACCCACCGACAGAAAGAGAGCCACACAATGAAAGTGATCACAGTCTCCAAGAACACACTCCCAGAGTTGCGTCACTGATCGACACCCGAGGACAGGAGAACAGAAGGCAGATTGCAGCAAATGAGTCAACTATTGGAGACAATACAAGAACAGCAGTTAAAAGAAGAGGGTCTCCAGCAGGAGCCAGAGGAGCCTCAAGCTAGCCCCACCACAGAGCACATCACCTTGACTCTCCAAGGTACAATGAAATCGAACAAAACACAGCCCAAAGAGGTACGGGACACCAACAGACGACCACCAACAGACAACAGAGCTCAAAGTCAAGGAGGCATGAGATTGAGAAAAGTCCTCGGAGAGACTGAGGATCTCATATATCTGTATGATGAGGAAGGTAACAGAACCACCATGTGTCCCCTTATAACACAACCTAATGGACAAAGGCAGTATGAGCCCTGGCCTTTCATGGACATGATAGGCCTGGCTGAGCGCCTACCGGCACTCACCGATGGCACAGATAAATGGATAATGGCTCTAGAAGAAACAACAGCTGGAATACAGCTAGCCTTGGGAGATGTTAAAGCTTTGCTCACCTATGTGGCTGGGAAGCAAACCACCCAGGAAATATTCACAGAAGCCAATGTGGGAGCGGCAATTGGAAACAACTACAGCGACGATGTGGACTTTGGGCATTACCGCTCCAAGGTATGGCGCCAATTGAGAAAACACTACCCAGCAAAGAGAGACCCATCCAAGTTGGAAGGGGAAACGCTGGGAGAAGACAAATGTCCCTCTAAGTTCCTACACACCTTCCAAAAGAAATGGAAAGAAGAAACAGGAGAAGCATGGAATGCCAATAAAACCACTCAAAGCTTATTCAAAATGATGGTTAAGAAGGCCATGCCAGAGAGTGTACAGTGACGTTTGGAAGATGTGGTGGGACTAATGAAAATGGACTGCCCACTGTTCTCAGAACACATTGTCCACCATGTTGAGCTCTACAGAAAAGACAGAAAGAAAAAGGATGAAGAAGACAAACAACTAGTCAACAAATTGACCCAGCTGCAACTGGGAGAACTGAGCAAGCTGGTAAAAAAGGAAAAAGAGAAATCTAAAATACAAGCTTCCGTGGTGGCAGCGACCTAAGCAGCTCCTCCAACCATCCAGCCCCAAGCACCTCTGCAGCCACCCCCCACTGACTCCAACGCAACAGGGAAAGACACCCCTACCAACGCCACACATCACCATTATTATTACCAGCAAATACCAAGAGGTGGTGGCAATCAGCGAACCCCCAGAGGGCGGGGCCGTGGGGGACCTGGAGGAAATGCTCAGTCTACAAACTTCAGGGGAGGATGGAAAGGAGGCAGAAATTACATACCAGGAAACCACCATGTCTTCCAGGATGCACCCAACCAGCCACCAGGCCCACCAAACGTAGGAGCAGGCTATCCAGCAGCTAACCCAGCTCCTCCTGACAATCAATGCTGGGGGTGTGGCCAACCAGGCCATATACGGGCCCAATGTCCTAGCAACCCATGGGAAGGTCCAGCACAGAACTGGCCCAGCATGGAACAGCCACGACCCTGGTAGGGGTGCCCAGAGGAGCCTGAGGGGGAACTAATGTTACCAGCTATATCGCTACAGTCACATGAGGAACCCATCGTACCTGTTGTCATCCATGACCGTGAATATCCGTTTATGGTTGACACAGGAGCCACATACTCATGCATCGGAAAAGAAGGCTCCGGGTTCCCCCTCTCTAAGTCATCCATAAAGACCATAGGCTTCTCTGGGAAATCACAGATCATACCGCTAACGGAGCCCGTTCCAATGCTCATTGCAGGCAAAATCATATGTGCACCTTTGCTATACTCAGCCCATACCCCAGTAAACTTGCTAGGAAGAGACATTCTATGCCCATTAAAAGCAAAAATCATGTGTACCCAAGATGGACTGTACCTGGACTTCCCAGATGAACCCCCACAAAGCATGATGTCACAACTACCCCAAGGTACCACAGACAAACAACAAGCCCTGGCCTACTGGCTTCAGCTGACACCAGAAGACTCACACCTTAAACAGAAATGGACTGAGTGGGAGAGGTGGATTCGCATGCACTACGACACCGCACATACCCCCACTCTGCCGCTGCATTGCACGCTCATGTATGACAGAGATCAGACTCATGTAGATTACCAGGAGTGTTGGGATGTAGGGATCAATAAAAAACCATATCTCATCACCAGTGAAGACATGTTTTTGGGGCCGGAGGGCGTGGCAGCGGCTGTCCGCCTACTGGAAGAATTATCTGGATGGTTTCAAGTACCAAAGTCTACACCGCACGTCACGCTTTTAGTGGCCAAAGATTATGAGTCTCATCATCTCGGTCCTATGGTCAGGCGTGCCCTGCAGGTGCAAGAGTGGGTGCCCACAAACAACAGGTACATTCACATTTCTAAAGATAAGCAGTTCATCAGGATCTCAGTCAAAGTAGGTGATGAGGTTTTAGCAGATAAAGTGGTAGTAGATGGAGGCACACCCACACAAATGGCAGTCACCGCAGAACATGAGGAGATGCTAAGCAAAGTTCCATCTCAGTTATGGACAGCACACAAGACTGATGTAGGTTTGATAAAATCAGCGCAACCAGTTCACATTAAGCTAAAACCACACATTAACTTACCATATCAGCAACAGTACCCTCTTAAACAGCATGCAATTGACGGTATCAGACCAACAATCCAAGGCTTGATTGAAGCAGGAGTTTTGGTAAAAACTAGAAGCCCCTGTAACACACCCATTTTTCCCATCAGAAAACCAAATTCACCAGACTACCGTTTAGTCCATGATCTGCGAGCTGTTAACGCGGTAGTAGACAGAGAAGTACCACTTGTGCCAGACCCACACACGTTGCTTTCCAACATCCCACCAGATACCCAGTGGTACACAGTCACTGATTTGTGTTCAGCTTTCTTCAGCGTACCACTACATCCAGATTCTCAGTATTTGTTCGCCTTTACATATGAGAATCAACAATATACCTATACCAGGTTGGCTCAAGGGTATTTGGATTCCCCATCCATCTTTAATCGTGTGTTGACACAAGACCTCGCCAGTTTGAACGTGCAAAGCACAGTATTGCAATATGTAGATGATCTGCTCATTTGCAGTCCTACAAAAGAACAATGTGAAAAAGACTCTATTGCAGTGCTCACGGCCTTAGCAAAAGGCTGACACAAAGTCAGTAAAACTAAACTACAGTTCTGCCAACAGTCAGTAGAGTACTTAGGGAGAAGACTCTGTGGGGACAAAAGGTGTATTGCACCATCCCAGTTAGAGGCAGTGATTAAGGCCCCTCAACCGCAAACAGTGGGCCAAATGTTATCTTTTCTGGGCATGACAGGCTACAGCAGACCTTGGATCTGTGACTATGCTATAAAAACTGCTCCCCTCAGGGCTCTGATAAGAGCAGCAGGACAAACAAATAACACAGCACAGTTAACATGGACAGAGGAAGCGGAAGGTGCGTTCCAAGCCCTGAAAATAGACATGCAGTCCGCTCCCGCTTTAGGGACGCCAAACTATGCTAAACCTTTTCATCTCTATGTTGCAGAAAAATCAGGCTTTGCCTGTGCCGTCCTGATGCAAGACACACCCACAGGTAAACAGCCATTGGCATATTATAGTACTAAACTGGACAACATCGAGGCTGGCCTGCCACCCTGCTACCAGGGGCTGGCAGCCGCTGTCTTTGCCTTCCAGAAAGCTTCATCGCTGACCATGGGACATCCTGTGACGCTGTATACTTCCCACCAAATTCATGCACTACTGACTAGTCCACGATTCGTCTTAACACAAGCCAGACGCATGGGCTATGAGGTAATCCTGTCAGCCCCTGAACTCAATATTCAGCGCTGCACCGTCATTAACCCCGCCACTAAACTGATTTTGCCAACAGAAGGTACTCCACATGACTGCATTCACGATACAGACAAGTTTATGCGGGCTAGAGAGGACCTGCATAATCAGCCAATTCCTGCCGACCTCACATTGTTCGTGGATGGCTCATGTTTTCGTGACACCACTGGTAGCCATGCAGGCTACGGGATTATTCAGCTCAAAAATGACGACCAAACCTTCGCCACACTACAGGCACGTAAGCTTGCTCAGCCCTGCTCGGCCCAACTCGCAGAGATAAAAGCATTGACAGAAGCATGTAAATTAGCTGCAAGAAAATCGCTAAACGTCTACACGGACTCTGCGTATGCCTATGGCGTGTGCCATGTTCACGCGAACATTTGGAAACAAAGGGGATTTCGCAGAGCTGATGGCACCCCTGTAACTCATGGAGCTGCCATCCTCGATCTGTTAGAAGCCATGTCGCTTCCCCTAGCTGTCATTAAATGTCCAGCCCACCAAAAGACCAACACACTGATAGCTACAGGCAATAATCTTGCAGATGAGGCAGCCAAACAAGCAGCAATAGGGGCAGTAATGGCGCCCATATTAACCATACAAGATGCGAACCTCTCACATCCTTGCCCTCCCTTATAGCCGCTCAAGATAGAGTAGAAAAGGCTGAGAAACGCTTATGGGTAAAAAGGGGAGCTATTAAGAATACGCAAACAGGCCCAATATGGGGTCCATTGCATGGAGTTTGGCTGGATGCCCATGGCCGCTTTGTACTACCAACTTTACTACTAAGACATGCAATAATTTGGGCGCATGGTAGTGACCATTGCGCAAGGGGGGAGATCCTAAGGAAACTGCAAGCAGTATGGTGGTCGCCATTCATGGCAGCCACGGTGGACAGAGTACTAAATGAATGTGATGTTTGCGCAGAATACAACATCAGGAAAGTTTTTTCGGCCCCATTGGCACATATACCACCCCCAGATGGACCATTCAGACACCTCATGATGGACTATATAGACATGGGACCACAGTCAAGAGTAAGGGGACTGAGATACATTTTAGTGGTCATATGTAGATATAGTAGGTGGGTGGAGGCAAAAGCCACTGCAAAATCAGATCACAAAACAGTCGCAAAATTTTTGTGTCAGGAAGTTTTCCCGAGATTTGGAATGCCAGACACCATATCATCAGACAATGGCAGCCACTTTGTGTCCAATGTCATACAAGAGACACTAAAGCAATTAGGATTCAAACAAAAATTTGGCTGTGTTTACCATCCCCAATCGCAGGGTAGAAAGGGCAAATGGCATCTTGAAAACAAAAATAGCCAAGATAGTGGCAGACAGCAGAAATAAGCTTAACTGGGTGGATGCTTTACCACTTGCACTAATGTCTATGCGCTCACAAGCCAGCCGAGTCACGCATCTAACACCGCATGAAATGCTTACGGGCCGGCCCATGCCGCTACCATACTTAAGAGGTCCCCATGAGGGACCGTCCCTGGAACAGTTGCAAGGTGAAATGTTTGAATACTTACGAAGTCTAACTCGTATCCACAGGGCTGTGTTCCAGCAGGTGAAAGGAGCCACAGAGGACAGAGGGGTCGACATCCCTGCAGACCTCCAGAGAATACGGCCAGGAGAACAGGTGTACGTCAAGGTGTTCAAAAGAAAGTGGGACCAACCGCGAAGGGAAGGTCCATACAAGGTCATATTAGCCACACCAACTGCCTTGAAAGTCGAAGGTAAGGACGTTTGGTTCCATCTTAACCACTGCTGCAGAGCTAACACCCCAGAGAGACCACCTGTTCCCCGACCTAGAGCCAGACAGAGAGCAGTAACTCCAGAGCCACAAGGGGACGGCAAATCCGCCCCAAGGGCAATAAGGGACCAACCAGAAGGGGATGGCGACGCCTCCCCACAGGAACAGGGGACAAGAAGGTCTACGCGCGTGGCACAGAGACGCAGGGCACAGAGAGCCCAGAGTGACAGCAGCGGTTCAGCCCAGAGTGAGAGCAGTGGGTCCTTACCAGAGAGGGTATCAACAGGAGCAGAGAGCTCTTCAGAGGGAGGCTCCTCATCCCCCGGGACTGACAGCCAACCTCAGTCTCATGAGTCATCACCTGCTAGTGATAGGACAAATCATGAGGGGACAAGTGCAGAGAGAGAGGTGGCAGCAGAGGCAGAAGGATCGGAGGGAGTGGGAGCAGAGGCAGAAGGAGAAGAAAGAGAGGAAAGCCTTAGCCCAGAAACAGGCGAAGCTAGAGACCCAGAGAGGTCAAACTCAAGCTCAGACTCAGACTCAAGCTCAAGCTCAGACTCAGACTCAAACTCAAGAGACACAGACACAAGAGACTCAGACCCCGGAGAGGGACCAGCCCCCCGGCAGACTTAAGGGTTCAGTTAGCATGCAACGAGGAGCTAAAGTAGGCACAGTAGCTGTAATAATACTAACCCTATTGCTCATCGCAACAAGAGTACACCAGAGTGAGGGAGTAGCACAGGGTAAAGGAGGCCAGAAAGAGAAAGGCGAGTGCTTGCTGGTGCTAGGAGCTTTGGCTGCAAAACAGGGAAAGCTACCTTACAGGGAAACAATACGACTAACCTACTATAAATCACATGCTTACGATGATGTATTGGTGGAGGGCCCAGGAGACATTAGACTGCATGGATGCTCCACAGGATCGCGCTGTAGCGTGGAAGGAATGGTGACAGCAAGAGTTTGGTGTAGTATGAGAGGTTGTACTAATATGGAAGTAGGGTTCACTATATCCCTAAAAGTGGCACGACAATGGCTTCAATTAGGCCCCAGATCCCCAAGGAAGCCAAGAGATGTGCCAGTGCAACGGGTGGAATTAGTAAGAACCTCCACTTGGAAGTCCAATGCCTTCTATCAATGGCTGGAATACTCTGCTAAACAGGTAACCAATATTACGTGTGTAGCATGCCACAGAAGGAGGGGCCTACCTAGAGTGAGGCCTCTCCCTGACATAGATAATTGCTGGAAGCAGGATAAATGTTTTGCTGCATGTGTCATGTGGATGGCAGCGGGTAGAGAGAGATGGACCAACACAACGGCAATCTGTCCAGAAAATCTTAAAAATGCCTCTGATCAGTTCCAACAAGAATTCCAGGTACCTCCAGTAGTACATTTGACACCAGACCTCATATTCCCATTTTGCGTAGCACGAGGAAGCAAGATAGAACATTGGCTGAGCAATGCCACCCACAGTAACACTTCCCAGGAGGCAGAGAGGCTGATTCAATGTAGGTATGAAAAGATCAGAGGAAATGTGTCCTCGTCAGCAGGTACACTGCAGCTCTCAGAGGCACAGAAGGTATGTAATACAACCCGGGAAGCCAAAATCCAATGCCACCAGGTGGTCAACGGGGGTGATGATTCTATAGTTCTAGGCCAAAATTATAATGATACCACCTGGATTTGGGTACTAAACTTGACCAATGGTACCACTCCGTTGGCGGACATATTTTGGATATGTGAAAATGACCTTCAGGTTAAAGCAGTGCTGCCAGCCAATTGGACGGGACTCTGCGCCCCAGCAATGTTAACAGGACCAATTACGATACTCAGTTTAACTAAGAGCACCCCAGCGAGACGCCGTAGGTCATCTGAACCTCAGGGACGTTCCTGGGAGGAGGATGCTAGTGTATACATTACATGGGACCAGATACCACAAGGAGTCCCTAGGGACCAACAGGCTATAACAGATGAATGGATAGAGACAGGTAGGGTATTGGGCTCATGGCCAATTTGGGGAACTGTAGTGAACGCTCAATATATAGCCCGCAATAGCCGTTGGGTAAACTATTTGTGGTATAACCAACAAAGGTTTGTGAATTGGACCATAAGGGCCCTTGAAGGAGTGAACGAGCAATTACATGCCACATCCCTAATGACGGTACAGAACAGACTTGTCATTGAGACCCTGCTAGCCCATGATCAAGGCGTCTGTGACATAATAGGGGAACACTGTTGTACTGTCATTCCAATGCACACGGGGGAGGGTGGCAATTTGACCAAAGCTTTGGAAGGCATGCGCACCTTACAAGATCAGCATGTACAACACTCAAACTGGAACACCAGGATCCCCTCAATGTGGGACTGGTTATCAACATTATCCCCTGAGAAAATATTAAAAATGATGGGAATGTTATTGGGAATTGTTGTGTTGGCCCTTCTCACGATAGCCTGCTGTGTTCTTCCCCTGGTGCGGATTGTAGTCAAGCGAACAATGACAAGTGTTACAGGACAGTTTGTCGTAATAGACCAAGGGCCGCGGCCCACTGGCGCTGAATCTTATGAAGACATGACTGGTTCCCAAGGACAGCTTATTAAAAAACAAGAGCAGGGCTCAGGCGGAAAATGTAGAAACCAGTATGAGATGATGCTACAAGACAGAGCATTGGGAACTGCTCAATATGGTCAGAGAACTAAGTCAGCAGAAGAAGTGTATGACGAAATTGCATAAGACCCTGGTACCCTCGCTGTCACCAGACCAATACTATTGCTCACAAATACTTAAGCTTCATTATCACTAACATACTAATCCTTCTTGCATGGCTTATGTGTAGCGTAAACCTAAGAGTAACTAGGGAAGAGTAAAAACTATTATAGGGAGAATGCACTAAAATGTCCTCTACACCCTTAAGATAAAGCAGAACATGGCTGGGCCTTGGAGAACACCACATCCAGACCAGCAGAACCAGGGAGACCAGTCTGTGTTCTGGTACCAGCAGCAGGGACCACGTGCGATGAGACCCCCTCACCCTCAAACCTACCCCGGGACCGGCCTTCCACCGCCAGCCCATCCCCCAGAGTTGCCACTGGATGAGCTCTACAATCAACTCCACACCCCACAGCCAGCGATCCAGACACTGAACCACCCTCCATCGACCAACCTGATCCGCTATCTACTGTCCCGCCCTAACCCAGAACCAGTTGCAGGCCCCAGCTATACGGGAACCTGCCCAGAATCACTCAACCCAATTGCCAATACCTCCAGTCAGGGAGGTCAAACCCAGATGGGCCCAGGGCAAGGAGTAGATTGGCCTGTTCTTACTCCAGATTGGACTATTGCCACTCCAGGCCTGCGTTAGCCCCCCCCCCCCCCCCCCCCGTACCAGTCACCGGACCCAGTACAGCCCCAGGCACCCTCCACCTCACAAGCACCATCCCAAGATGGACCCCCTCAACCCGATGATCGTAAGGACTTGTTGCCAGCATGCTCCCCTGCCTCATCCGCCACAACAGAGGACAGTGCTGATTATTCATATAGCTATTCACCAACCACCCCACCACCTGTTAAGCCACGTCGGGCAAGCCCACCACCTCGAAATACGGGTCACCTGAGCGTGCACGAGCTAACACTGACAACCCGCACCCTCCTAGAGAGGAAGTACAATGTGGATCCAGACGCAGTAGAAATCAGCCTCCGATGTCTGCCAGATGGAGCACCAGTGACAGCCCAACATCTGAGACTAACAGCCGAGCTGCGTAACCAGCTTCATCTTGTTCCCGCGTTGGCTTATCGCCGGCTGGTGCGCAGTCTTCCCCTCAACCTGCGAAAGAGGCTTCGCAGAGTCCGTCACGGTACCTACACAATCAGGAAGGGAGAGAACAAGAAGATGCACAGGGCGCAATTGCGTCGACTCGAGCAGCAGGTGCTGGAGCTGCGTGGCCAAGTCTGCAAACTGACTCAGGCCAGGGATGCCTTACAGCAGCAACTTAATGCTTATGAGGCCACACAAGAAAAGGTCGACGCACTGAAGAGTCAGCTTGCAAACTACCGTCGTTTGCGAATGCCAGCCTACGGGTTCGAGGGACTGTAAAAGGACAATGTTAACAACCACAGTAGCTATAAATCTTGCCAAACTGTAACCATCATATGTGAAAACTATCAGGTATCCTTTGTAGGACATGTTAGTACTGACTGTAGTCATAATCACTGTATATGAATGTCATTCTACACCCTTATGCCACAAAGATGACATTATCAAGCTAGCGCTCACTCTCTGTGACTTATGTGTGATATATGTGTGATATCTACTACTGATTTACGGATATAATCACTGGAAAATGACATTATGTGTGGTGCTAACAAATCTTAAGCTAGTGTTATGGGACTATATAGTCCCAAAGGGGGGATATATATATTTTCACCCCTTCTTCTTCTGTGATTTAAAAGGTGTCGTGTGGGACTATGGAGCCCCAAAGGGGGGAATGTAGTGTAAAAGTCAAAACCCTCATCAGATATTAGACCATATAAGTTGGATGAGATACAAATAGCTATATAACCATGTTAGTGTGTAGATGTTTGCAAAAAACTAATCCTGCATTCATGTGTAATATGCAATATAACAGTGTGAACTCTTAGTGACATCTCAGCTGTGAACTCTTATTGACACACATAACCTATCACGCGCTGTGTAACGATATAATGCATTAACCTACACTCACATGATGTTGTGAACTTATAATGACACTCATACAAGTTACCACGTGCTGTGTGAAGAAGATAGCACACTCACTTGATTGTACTGCTTAATGCACTTAGGAGTTTATATAAAGGTCACACATACATTCAAATGATTGTGTCACGAGGAACTGTAGCATGTGAGTCACCAGGGATCACATGTTTTTCTAAAAATAAGAGCACGAGGGACTGTAGCATGTGAGTCCCCGCAGATCACATGGGTTTTTAAAAAACAGAGTGAGGGCGGCCCCGGAAATACTGGTGGCAGATTCCAGCTTGAGCAGGAATAAGGGCAAAAGTCTGCTACCAGTAAAAACGGGTCGAAATGGGAAGGACTCCTTGACCTCCACCAGCATATAAGCCAGAGCGCTGAGAGCAGTTTTTCAGTCGTCCTCCGGAGGCTGACTCGTGAGTTTGTCTGTGTTGTTGCCTGTGAACACAATAAACTCGATTGCACCAGATTCTGCCTATCTCCAGTGTTTTTCTAAGTATCTGCCAGCTGAACCTAAGATACTGAATTGACAGCAAAAGACATTTTAGAAGAAACAAGGAGGACGAGGTCGGGAGCCGTCAGGCCCAATTCCAGGCACCGATTTCAGTCACCTCAGCTTCCATACTGTATCTCAGTATCTCTGTATCTCTGTAACTCTGCTCTCTGTATCGCACATGGCAGAGTTCCGCCACACACACAGGTGAGCACACTAGAGCGGCTCGGGCCGCATTTTCCTGACCAAACCTGACCGCGAGCCCGGTGCAGTTTGTCAGCTGACAAAGTTATTGTTATGGACAGTGTGTAAATAACCATCAAAGGACTGCTGTTACGCACAGACAAACACACTGCTCACACAGCAGCGCAGCACAGTACTCATTTGGTGCTGAGCTTGTGTTGCGTTTAGGCGTTGTCAACAACTTCCAGCACTAAAATAGGTCATAGCACAAAACAGCAGCATGTCAGGTGACTTTTTACATTTATTATGTTCAATGAAATTGTATTTTCTTAAATCTTGAGACACCTCATATGTACGCTAGATAGACATTTCACCTGCTCATTACTGTGCATAAATGTACTGTATGTACTTAGTCCTAAAGAGCCCTTCTGGTGCCAGTAGATACACAGAAACATCCCAGCAGGCTGTGCTTTGCAAGCATACATAAAAGTTTCACGCATGTGAAAATTATTTTTCATGTGCTGCTGCAACTCCATCCTAGGGGAAACACTGCCGCGTGCATTTTGTTCAACAGGTGGATGCAGTATTCTACCGGTAGAGTAGAGAGAGAGCTAAGTAGCATTTAAGTAGAGTAGGGCAGGGCAGCAAGATGGAAGCAAAATATATTAAACCCGGAGTAAATACAGCAGAACTGGAGAGAGGGGTGAAAAATAAATGGGAGGTGGGCACAGCTCGAGGAGGGCACAAAATTATAGACGGACCTCTTCCAAGGATGATTGACAAAGATTGCCGCTGCCCATCTAACGTTGAAATCATATATTGCATTCAAACGGATAGCGCACTCTAGCGCCTCACTGTTTCAAACGCGTCTTGCAACTACGGTAGCCACTGTGTACCAAAAAGCTATGATAACAGTGATGAAACCATGTTATCCGATACCTCATGGAGTATATGCATGATCCTGCATTATGCTCAAAGAGTGGGACATTGTTATGCTGCAGTAGTGCCGGGGTAGTAGCGAAGCGCCTCTTGCTCCTCTCCTTCGGCTTCTCAGTCACACAGCGCTGGCCTGGCTCTCAACGAAAACGCCGAAGGCGGGGCTGTATGTCCCTTGCTGGCGGATGTATTCTCAAGATGGCGAAACGTTATGGAAACCCCTAGACGACTTACCCGCACAATGTACAAACAAATCCAAAATTCTCCTTTTACGCGAATAAGTCAGATTATTGGTGGAGGTAATAATACACCAATGATGACATATTTATGAATGCAGACATCAATTTTTGCCAATAAACCACTGAAAATGTTGCACAATGTCCCTTTAAGTAAGATTAAAATGAACTGGGAATTAGAACTTCAGATAAATTTCTCTGAAGCCTTCTGGGAGGGGTTCTGAGTGCTGTTAACTCGTCATCCAGCTGCGCTAGACTCTCTCTTATACAATTCAAGGTCCTCCACAGACTCCATTACAGTAAAGAAAAACTCTCAAGGCTTTACCCAGATAAAATAGACAAGGAATGTAATAGATGCTCACAGACCCCATGCAACCTTACCCATATGTTCTGGACATGCCCCAAGCTGTTTGAATTCTGGCAATCATTCTTCAAAGCAATTTCAGATATATTAGGCTTAAATTTAAATCCAACTCCATGTATCGCTATTTTCGGGTTGTTCATTTAGGTTCATATAGAACATGTTAAAGAAGGAGGAAAGAAACTATACATTTTTATACATAGATTGTCTCTGACTTGCATTCTATAAATAAAATTTATGAAAAAAAAAAAGTATGGCAATTTGGTGTGGCCTCAAAGAGGAGTGATTATACATCGATTTCTCAGTTATTTGCAATCAATTTGAGAAAATCTGAGAAAAGTCATAGCACACTATTCCTGGATTTAATAAACATTTTGATGTATTTTTTGCCTATGTGTTGGCAACACTGCGGGATGGGTTTTGCAGCAAAGTTTTTACAGAAGTTTAAGAATAATAAGAATAAACATGAGGAATAGTAATAGGTTGTGCCTCCTTTTGCACAGCAGGCATCTCTAATTAGCTTATCAGCTAACTTTTGCACATTTACATTGACATGAAAACTGAAATGTTGATCAATGTGCACTGTCCCCAGTAAATATATACAGTAAATAAGTAAAAGTCATGCCTTCATAATGTTACTTAAGTTGAGAAAAAAAAAGGTACTTAGGTATAGTACTTATGTATATGTTCCCAGTTACTTTTCACCACTGCTATTAAATTATATATAATTGGTTTCAGTGACAGCTTAATCTTTGTGTGTGTGGTTATACAGCCCTTTGTATGTCTAACACTGATTTTCATATTATGCTTTTTTAAGGCATATCAGGCTTTAGTCTTTGTAGAGTGATTGTACATTTCATACAATCTGTCAAGACTTCCACTGAAAGATTGCTTTGCTAGTTTAAGTAGTATATGTTTATAGGTAAGTGACATTCTCTGTTTTTGCCGGTTACTGAAAGAGAGGGGTAAGTGTTGGGGGGGGGGGGGGAACAGTCTTACATGTGAGAAATGTTGGCCAAGTTGATGAATGTATTCTGAGGAATAGAAGAAAGTCTTGTCCCCACAAGCCACCTGAAACAGGAATAAGCAGTATTAGGCCTTTTCAGTATTTATACAACAAAAAGGCACAAGCTAAAATCTGAGTTGAAGGACTGTTGTTACTTACACCTCCTGTGTATCGGAATGGAACACAGGCATGACCTCAGCTCCAAAGCAAGACACGCTGTAGATGTCCCAGTCACAGCGGCAGTGAGTTGGACAATATTCCTGAAGGAGAGTGACCTCAACAGCACTGAAAATAAATAGAACTACGCTCAAATCAGGCTTCATTGTTAAAGCAATGAATCAGTGGTGGAGACTCCCTGGTTATGCTGAGTGAGGGAGGTTTAAAAAGAGGCAGGGCAATAGTGGAAGTCCAGCAAAATTACAAACTGGCACTTCTGGTCAAGACCTTCAAAATAAAAACCTAATTGATAAACATGTTTCCTTGCATATTACAAATTATGTCAGCAATAGTAAGGACTCACATGGAAACTGTCTCAGCTGTGTCTCAACTATTTTCCATGGGCTTTTCTGCCACAAAAAAATGGACATACCATTTTTCATTGGCACATACTGATGTCATTCCACTATTGTTTCAACATAATGTGCTTATTCTTAATGGTGCGCCATGTGTAAGTGTTGTGTAAGTTGTTCCACTTCCCGCTTTCACATGATGTTTCCTGCTGACATGCTGCTGTTATGGTAACAGTATGCCTATTAGCACAGTATCACTGCTGTTCCACTGACATATACCACTTCCTACATTAAGTAAGCATATAAATCCATAATCTGACATTTAATTGCATTATGTCTGAACACACTCTAGAACACACACTTAGACAAAATGGTGGAACTCTCACACTAGGCAAAGAAGATCTGGCACAGAAGGAAGGGAGGACATAGACTAAATACACAAGGGGTTCATCCCAATATCCCTCCGGGACTCTTCTATCCTCTATGATCAATCACTTGATCCGGAAATCGATTGAGACTTGCCATCTTGTAGGACTTCTCAATATGTAAAATGCACTCTGAGGAGTAAAGGAGTTGAGGAGAGAGGAGGCTTTCAGAGGAGAGGGAAGTGAGGATACACGAGCGCAGCCTTCACAGAAGTCTTTTATTGACCGACACACCCCCCTGATTGGATATCAGTTATTGATTGGACAGCGCAGAGCTGCAGCTGATTGGACTGATGTGACACATCACTACACCACTGGAGTTTCATACAGAGTGAAGACAGATAACAGATTAAAGTTCCACGTTTTATATTTTATTTGTTTACTGATTCACCATCAAGTTAAAAATCTAAACAAAAAAGGAAATAAATGACTTTCGTTTCAAATATTTTTTATTAATTTTCAAAAACAGAGGTCCAACACAAGGCAATACACAGTACAATATTCAAAACATGACCCCCAAAAAAAAGCAAAAATAAAAAACCCACAAAACCCACAGAATAATACCCTGAACACCCCACTCCCAGCCTCCCCCCCTCCCTCAGCCAATCCCTACCCCAGAGCACTAAACTGTTGGATTCAGAAGGTCAGGAGGCCCGCTCCTGTTCCAGGAAGGAGAGCAGTGGTCGCCAGATCTTTTCAAATTGTTCAGTTCTGTCCTTTATAGAATGTCTGATCCTTTCCAGATGAAGGGTGTCTGTCAGCTCTGTCAGCCATCTTTTCAGTGTGGGCACCTCTTTCCCTTTCCAGCACATTAGAATCAGCTTCTTAGCTGTGATCAATCCATATGACAATAGATGTTGTTGCGTCACTCTTAATACGGTGGCCCTGAAGTGCAAATCACAACGGCAAATCAGAAAACACAACAACAAATCAAAAAACACAACAACAAAACAGAAAACACAATGGCAAATCAGAAAACACAACAACAAAACAGAAAACAAAACGCCAAATTACTAAACACAACAACAAAACAGAAAACACAACAACAAATTACTAAACACAACAACAAATCAAAAAACACAACAGCAAATCAGAAAACACAACAACAAAACAGATAACACAACGGCAAATTAGAAAACACAACAACAAAACAGAAAACACAATGGCAAATTAGAAAACACAACAACAAAACAGAAAACACAACAACAAATCAGAAAACACAACAACAAAACAGAAAACACAACGGCAAATTAGAAAACACAACAACAAATCAGAAAACACAACAACAAAACAGAAAACACAACGGCAAATCAGAAAACACAATGGCAAATCAGAAAACACAACAACAAAACAGAAAACACAACAACAAATCAGAAAACACAACAACAAATCAGAAAACACAATGGCATTAACTAAACCGGAAAAGGTAGGTACCCTCGGGCGACATGAATCGTCGCTGATTGGACTGATCCGTCCTTTGAACTGGAAAGACAACACCACTAGACAACCAGAAACAAAGGAACACGCCGCGATGTATTGCCACAATTGTGGCAAAGAGTTCGAGGAAAAACCCAACTTCTGCAGTGATTGTGGGAAAAGGCTGCAAGAAGACGGTGACAATACTCACGCGCGACCTTCAAGTAAGTTGACTGATGTAACATTAATGTAATGTTTATGTTAGGCTACTTTTGGATGATGTAACGTTAGCTTACCAGAGCAAGTTAGCTAACTTACGTCAGTTTCCAGACCTTACTCGGCAATTCCTACAGCTACAGTATACATACACATACAAATTTATTACGTTTACATAATGGTCGACTTGTTAGAGGAACGGTCTGTGTTTGTGCATGTAAATTAAAGACGTGATAAGGCACGTGTTGTCATCTAGGGGTGAGGGGGCAACAGGTGTTTCATGAATGCTGCTGTTTGGAGTGAAAGATGTATTGATGTTACCGCTGTTGCCAGAGTATCTTTTGGTGGTCAGTAACGTTAGAGTGCATGTTATAGGCAGTGAAACTGAAGACAGATGAAGCAACTTCAGGCTTTAGTTTAGAAATTTGCAGGCCAGCAGGAAAAGATTGTGTGTGTTATTTTTAGATTTGTTTACTTTCTTGCTTCAGTTTGTTTGTGTCCCCAAAACGGCACCCCTATTTTGCAAAAGATAATGTGTTGTCTTAATTTGATTCTTGTATGCTGTAAAACATTAGGCTTCTGCTGTATTTATGTATCTGTATAATGTAACATATGTTTCCTTTGCTTCCATGTAGAATCACAGACTATTCAAACTCCTACTCTAGGGACCTTTCTGGAGTACAGAAAGAGAAAAACAGAGGAGAGGCAAAAGTTTTCTTGTGGGAAAATGGAGGCAAAGAAAACAAGTAAAGTTCAGGTAAGTTGGTTATGGCTCAGAGTGAGAATGAACAACTGTTAACTAGCTGTTGACATTCTTCCATCATCTCAGTCCTCTAAAAGTAAGCCTGATGGTAGGGTCAGTTTTATGGTGATCAAAATATTTTTGCCTGTACTAATGGGCTACTGTGCCACAACCATATTACTCAGATAATGACACTGTCCTGTTTTTACTTTTGCATATTTGCTAGTTTCTGATCATTGTATTGCCAATTATCTGTATCGAAAAGTACCCTTCAAATCTGATGTTTACTGGCTTTACGACATGCATTATGGGCACTTAAGGTTAGGTTTGCCCATAGTGGCGGCACGCTCATTCGCAGCGGCTCAGGACTAACCCTCCATTCTAACCTCATAATTTCGTTGTACAATTCATTGTATAATGACAATAAAGGCTACTTAAACTTAAAACTTAAAGGTTTGGGTCATTCTGCTTTGAGTGATATTTTGAGTTAATAATTGTCCATTTTGTATCCAAGTGTGACATGTAACATAGCATTAATGATCATTTTAAGTAAAGACTTACATCAAAATGAGATTTCGATGCAATGGCTCATAGCACAGCAGGAATAGTGAGAAAGACAGTCTATACAAAATAAAATAAATATGCGTATAAAAAGAGAAGATAAATAAGATAAATACATTTCACAGGTAAATGTATTGCACAGAAAAAATCTAGTTGTGATGTGTTATTCCACGGCAGTATGGCCCAGAGGCCCTTAGTGGAGCAGTCCTGTGTAGGTGTGTGTGGGTGGGGAGGGGAAATATTATAGTGCATTCAGCAGTCTTATGGCATGTGGGAAGAAACTGTTGTTGAGCCTGGCTGTTCTGCTCCATAGGCTGTGGAATCTCCTTCCAGAGGCCAGCAGTGAGAACAGTCCATGATGGGGGTGGGAGGGGTCTCTGGTGATGTTTTGAACCCTGGTCAGACAGCGTTTTTTTTAAACATTACCCACTAACAGTCCACTTTTTTTTTTTTTCTTTTTTTTGCAGATAAATGTTGGTTTGATGACCATTAGGGAAGGGTAGTGGTGTCAAACCACAGCGTGGGAAAACTCTTTGCCTTTCTACACATCCTGACATCACTGCCCTAGATCTGCTTAATCAGGCAGTGAAAAAAATGAGGGACTTCAGCAAAGACCTGGATGAAGGACCTTTCCTCCTTCTTTATCCAGATGGCTCTGAAGTTATTAATATCCCTAGGACACAAAGACCATTTACTCTAAAAACATACAAGGCAGAAACTGGTAGGCCATATCAGCGGATCACCGTTTTTATCTGCTCAAAAAAAGACTTTGAGGAAGGTAAACTGTGTTGTTATGACCTAGTTGTGTCCAGTGCAAAGATGCCTTGACTTGCTGTACTGCTATATGTTAGTCAGTGAGGAATCTGCTATTTATTGTTTGTTTGTATCTTTATTTATTTATCAAAAATCTGGGTCCTGTTTCAGAATGGAGTCTTGAGTTTCTCTGAGTTGATCTACCTTGAAAAGGAAAAATCTTAATTTTCTATTCTGGAACAGTGGAGTAATTTGTTCAATCAGTTTCAAAAAGGTTCAAAAATGGTATGACAAATTAAAAACAATAAATAGAAAGTGAAAATTGACATAGACGGAGCAAAATGTCAGTCATCACTTAAAGAATTATACTACACATTTTTTGCTTCACAGTTTTAACAAAACACTACACCTAGTGTTATGTAAAACGCCAAACAATCCTCTAGATTAGACTGGAAGCCTGTGTCTGTTGACTAGCTCCAGTAGAGTTTGGAATCATTTTTGAAGAGCTTATATATATTTTGATGAAGAGCTTGCTTTTGCAAAAGATGAGATGTTTTATGGCTTTTGTTTGTGTGTGGAATATTGACACACATGGCCTTCGTTTTACTAACTGATTTAGAAATAGTGAATAGATAAGCAACAATGGCCCATACAATCACCAAAGTAAATATTATTCTTTAATTAGCTAGTAACTTTTAAGAGGTTTTACTTCCCTTTCTGAAACAGAAAAAATGCAGACTTTCCCTCACTTTGGGATCAATAGTCAAGCTGTCTTTTGAAATAGGCCCTTGGATTTTATTAGTTGCTCCCTACTGTGTTTTCAGCATTTATGTTCATATTCTGTTAACCAGCCTGGAGTTATCTAAGCATTTTCTCTAGGTGTTAGCTTCCCTTTTTAACAATTATCATTGAGGTGAGCTTCATTTATTTTCATGTTTTGCAGTTGGAGAATTGCCAGACACATCTGACTCTGACTCTGAGATTGTGATAAAAACAACATCAAGAGAGTTTGATCTAGCTGATACACTGGTGAGTGCAATTTAAAACATATTTGGGTGATCATTTTTGTGATTAACCTGCCCTCAACCTGTGTGGGTTTTTGACATCAGCCTACCAGAACTAAACAAATACTTGTATTTGAATTAAATTATGTCTTTACTACAGCCATTTGAACCTCATCACTAAAGCAGTCCTGTACACAAAGAGCCTGACAAGGTGTAAGTAGGTGTGTGTGTGTGTGTGTGTGTGTGTGTCTGTGTCTGTGTCTGTGTCTGTGTGTACCATAGCTTTTACTGCATTTGCATACATATTTATTTGCTATCGACATAGCTTTGTAATTTGTGGTTATTGTAACATTTACTATACGTAAATGCATTGCTACTCCAATATCTAAATGTTTGTTTGGTTTTGCAATGTCACCAATATATTTTGGAGTACACTATGATTTATGCTTTTATGCCCTCTCAGGAATGGTGCTGGGGGGCTGTCACTCTCTACTGAAGTACAACAGGTAATGGAGTATTATAATAGTTACATAGAGTCCTCATTGTCCCATGACTTTAGGTATGAAACAAAACAATAGCTTAATGTTTCCATAGACACCATTAATGTAAATAGTACATGGTCTAATAAGATAAGAATAACTTAATTGATCCTCAGAGGGAAATTCACTTGTCTGGCAGCTCATCTACCATTCAGTGAAGAATTATAAAGTCTGATGGCTGTGGGTACAAAAGATCCTCTATATCTCTCCATCCTGCAGTGAAGAGAGAGGAGCCGTTGTCCACCATCTGTTTTTAATGTTATGATTATATTAATACCATTAGACCAAAGTCTATTGAAGTAAACTCATAATCATAGTATTGTGTTTATTGCAGTTGTGTGCTTTTAAGCTTTGCTTTTCATTCAGGGGGAATATAAAGCCACTTCAGATGGACTGTTAACTACAACCTTTTTGTGAATGTGCCTGACTTAAGAAATGACTCTTCAAGCATATAAGTACATATGAGAAAAGTTTCCTCAATACTTTAGCATGTTGCATTTTTTTCTTTCTTGTCCATTACTTAAATCATGTCATATATTTGCTTCATGCAGTTTTTTGAATTGGCAGTTGTATCACATTTCACTTAAATTTACAACAATAAAAGTAAACAGGGAAATGTGAATGTGAAAGTGTATCCACTGAACGTCATCTCCTCGCATTTAGAAGCTATTCTTAATTATCTCACCTCCTTAAAGGGATAGTTGAATATTTTGGCAAATTTGCTTATTGCATTAATCCCTATAGTCATATAAGCAGGTACATTCCCTTTAATTATCAGTGCCTGTTGTTTTGAGAGCTGTGAGGCAGAGATGCATGCTGCTTTGTGAACACAACTTGTCCATAAGAGCATTTTGGAATTGTAGGATTGTGTATTTGATTAGTTTTGAGGGACGGAGCAACCTGTACCGTCCACCTCCATTGTGTTCACTGAGCAGCGCGTCTCTGCCTCACGGCTCTCAAAACAGCAGGCACTGGGAATATACCTACTCATATGACTATAGGGATTATTGCAATAGGCAAATTTGCCAAAATGTTTAACTATCCCTTTTAAGTAATCCATAGAGTTAGTTACATAATTATGTTGTCATTTGACTGAATATTTAACCTATTTCTACATTTCTTAATTTTCAGACTATACACTTGGATGAGGATCATACTTATCCAGGTACCTCCGGATGTCTTGACGTGAAGAGCTCCTGTTACAGGTGTGTTTTGTCTTATGTGTAATTATATATAGAGTGGTGGACAAAATATCAGAAACGCAACATTATTGAGGGGTAAACACATTTCTCTCCTGACAAAGATTAGATGTTGTTGAATTTAAGCTGGAACAGTGGGTCAACCATTTGATTGGGCAAATTTGTGCTAATCTACTGCGTGTTTATGCATTTATGTGTGTTTATATTTATATTGTGTGCACATAATGTCTTCATTTTGCAGAAACTACACCAACCTCTTTGCACCTATCGTCATTGGTGATAATGAGGATGAAGTTCTCATTCCTGAGGAAACAAATGACATGCCCTCAGAAGAATCTGAGTGAGTCATATAGACATAAGTAGAAAATTAACCAGCTCTCTATTCTGTCCAAAATTAAATTATACAAAAGTGAGAAGTCACTAAAATGAACACCAATCTGACTTTTTCTGTCTGTAACTGCTTGAATCAGGTCCAGTTGTTGAGATGTGTGTTTGAAGAGAGTCCATTGGAATTAAGCTAATAAAAATAAAAAGTTGCTCATTGTTTTAGAGACTTACTCATCAGTGTCTCTCGTGTCAATGAAGTGTCAGGATATAGTTTATGAATATGGAATGAAAGATTTTTGTTTAGTAAAGTAGCTACTACGCTTTGAGTATATTTTTAAAGTCTAAAGTAAGTTTTTCACTTTTCTTTAGACCCACAAGTGTGCAGGCACCTGAAATAATTGCAAATTTGGCACTTGCAATTGACCACAAGAAAGTCAGCAGGTTCAATATATCGAGATCTGACGTATGGGATGGAGCTGTCAGAGGATTTCGACGCAGCTCATACTCCGAAAACAGCGACATCTTCATTAAGTTTACCGACGATGCAGGGTCCTTTGAAGAAGGGTTGGACACGGGTGGGCCGAGGCGAGAATTCCTCACACTTCTAATGAATCACCTGAGAAATCACCTCATCTTCGATGGACCTCCAGAAAGACGATATCTTGTGTACAATTCCACAGGTGGGTTTTTTGACGTCATTTTAAAATTTGAAGTTTTAAATCATTTAAAAAAAAAAAATTATCTTCCACTGATGTAGATGGTAATTATCCATAATAATTCTGTACTCTCTGTAACAGCTGTCAGGGAAGATGAGTACTTTTTTGCAGGCAAGATGATTGCTGTGTCTATCATACACGGGGGACCAGCACCACATTTCCTCTCAAAGGACCTTGTCAACCACATAATAGGGAAGCCAAGTTTCAGCGCCACTGTGGAAGATGTAACAGATGAGGAGATAGGGAAAGCTCCACGTCAGGTAGAAAATTATCTTGACTGAAGGAATGAATTTACTAAGAGGACACCTGAAAATTATTTCAGTAATTGAGAGTAAGACTACACTCAAGAGATGATAAGTTTTATTTATTTAAAGGGACAGATTTCCACTTATTTCAACGAGAAGTAAAAGTCATTTTATCCTTTTTTTTTATCCTAGATTTGTATTAATGAAGGAGAAGTGTAGTCAAGCATGGATATTTTTGGGTTGATCTTACAATAAATGTCTTTTAAATAGGTCCAGGAAACAGAATCGGAGGAGTCTTTGCAAAATCGAATTTTGCAAAACAGCACAATGTTCCAAACAGCTGGATGCTTCCGACGTGTCAAAGCTTGTGAGAAGCATACACTCAGATGAGTACATTAGAATACCTCAGATGGTACATTATAGACCACAACCACATTGCCATTCAACGGTAATATTATTTTTAAAGTTTTAAAATGATATTATTTAAAACTTTTTTGCCAACAATCATCAAAAAATGTAATAGTTTAGTTTTTAACTAATCCAACATTCAGTCAGTATTGCCAACTGCATATCACTGCAGCCACTGACAAATTGTGAGACAGTGCCATCAGGTATTTCTGAAATAGCAGGATTGAGGAGCATCCTTACTGGATCAGACTGTAAAAGTGATATCTTCAGTTGCTATCTCCTCTTTTTGTCCCCTTCAGGGAAATGCTGGACAAAATTTTTTAATGTATTGAACAATACTAGCCGAATTTTAGGTTCCATCACTTTTATGATCCACAAAGTAAATGTAAGTATGTAAATCATGAAGTACAGTCTGACACTGAGTAAACTTTGTTTAAAAACAAATATTTAACTTTTACAAATGCATGTCCACTGGATTCAATTTAAAGTTCTGTCTTATGTACCTTTTGACATGGCAAACCATATCTGAGCTCCACTGGTTTATTTCTCTTCATTATACACAATTACCCAGAGTAACCAGCTGGTACTACTAACACTAATCAGCTGTTTGAAACCAAAAACTCATTTTCTCATAAGGGTTCAGTAATTAGCAGCTCAGGTTATGCTCCATTTGACCCTCAAATACCATCCAGCTTGTCTGTCTATTTTTCCTTGGTGTACTTAGTGCTCAAAGAAATTATTGTGCTTTGTTTAGCACACTTGTGTTTCTTGCAGTGTGAAAACAAGATTTTTAGGGGAGAAGTCCAAATCATGATGATCTCTCCTTTTTTGACATCACTATTAATTTCTTTGCACTATGAAATGTTTTCTGTATGCTCCTATATAAACAACCTACCTATGGCATGAGATTATACAATCAGAATTTATGTCAAAATATATTAAATTAAAAATCTGGTCTGTAAGTATATTTGCATATATTGTTGCTATATGTTTGGTAGTATTTTTTTCTGTCAGACCTGATGAACCACACCTATGTCTTACACAGTAACTGTCCTTGATAGATTCAAAGATGGACTGGCAAGTCTGCAGTTTTTGACTGCACTGCAGCAGCATTCTGGTGTGCTGGCTCCTGTCCTATACCATTCTTCCAAGGCCCTGACTGCTGCAGAAATGGAAAGCATGTTCAGTCCAGACCTCAGCCCAAGAGGAAGCAACAGGCGGCAGAAGGAGGTCAAAATAATTGGATTTTGGGCTGATTTTCTTCTCGATTGTGAAGGTTTGTCAAGGCTGTTTTGTTAGATATATATAAATTGTGGGATCCAGAATGCTCCGGGATTTGGATGTTTTTAGATGTCAAAGGGACATGCATAAAAGTGATTCTGTTCACCTGTGTGAGGGCTTGTATACATTTGAATCTGTGCAGTTAGCTACTTACAGATCTTACCCATAAATGTAATAAGAGCTGTGGCCTGATTTAGGCTCTCTTTTATATATTTTTTTGTCTTATTTCTTTTTTTTTCTCAACAACTTTCTGGTCAGAATAATGCCCAAGTACAAGGTCACGTTTGCTTGTTTGCATCAGTTACTGCCTCTTGTTAAAAGGCAGTTTGGGACTTGTTATGCATTAAAGTGATTGTTCACCCATGTGAGGGCTTCTATACATTGTTTGAATCTGTGCAGTTAGCTACTTGCAGATCTTACCCATAAATATTTCAGAGCTGTGTCCTGATTTTCGTTGATTTTGCTGTTTCCTGTTTTTTACAGCTGAATATGTATTTTAAAAAACAACGTAAAATCAGAACAAATGCTTTTTGCAATTGATGTTTACATAAACATTGAATCAGAAAATGAATAAAATTTAAGTTTAATATGTCTCCACTTCAGTCCCAGAGTTCAAGATGCCAAACCTGAAAATTCAAAAGAACCACATTTGAGACTTTTGGGATCATATCCTATAATTTATCCCTTGAAGCAATTTGTAAATGTCAGATCACATTTGTGAATGGGAAGTGTTTTCCAAAACTCAGGCATGTATAGTCCACCAATCATTTATTGATAAGCATTAAGATGCATTAAAGCTTAACACTAAATCGGGAAAATATTGTCTTAAGTCCATGTTAATGTGGGATACATAAGAAAGGTAAAAACGGGTTCCAATAGTCCATGTCTATAGCCCAGCTATTTCCTTCAGAGTGATGTACAGTTCTGAGGCTGTCTTCCAGTCTTGTGGCTGTTGTAGTCCGTTTCGTTCCACAGCCTGTTGTAGGTATTCCTCAATGTCTGCATCACCACATAAATCAAGCACTTGCCTTGCCTCAGAAAACACATCCAGTTCCCCGTTTTCAACAGCGAATCCACAGTCCCTTGAACCAAATCTGCAAAATTAGATGATACAATGATATTAAGGACAAGGTTTGAAATGGTCATTGTTAGATTTGTTTGCTTGTTGATATACAGAAATTTATAAACAATGGTAGAGACAGATAGCTTCTAAATTCAAGAATGGATTATGCCAACATGTACAATTGTCCAAATATATCCCAGTTTAGGCTATACCATAACACCTTGCATTTTTTGTAATGTATATGATATTTACTACCTGTGAGGCAAGAGATACAGTTCATTCGGTATCCCTCCTGAACATGATGCAAGTCTGCTTGGTCGAATCTGGTGCTTGTTCCATAGGTCCATACATTCATCCAGGTCTTGCTGCAGAACATTACTGAAGCTAAATCTTAGTAAGCACTGGTGTTCATGGCTATCATTGAAGAGTCCAGAGTGTCTCAGGTCTCCAAACAAGTCCATCCAAAACTGAGACCTGGGGATACATTAGATGCAAAGTGGCTTATTTCACACGAGAGGAAAAAAAATAATAACCACAAGTCACGTTTAGAATGCACTGATGGATACATCTTAGAGTGTTTTCCCAATTGTTGACACACAAATACTGGTACTTGAGACACAATGACCACAACATGTAACTCATGCACCAACCCCCTGAACCAATTCTGCTCAACTACAAGCACAATTCCTGCTTTACACTCAAATTGCAGTTCTAAAACACATTTTTTTCAAATCACTACACACAGTTCTCTGCATTTGGCACAATTTTCATGAAGAAAAGCTCTTGTTTTCACAAAGAACACACTGTCATTCAAAATTCTTCATTCAAAGTTAATTGCCCTACTATGCACACTGACTCATCAAATGGGCAAACACCTGTCACACAGTTTTACAATTAGCAATCAGAGCTTTAGCATAAAAGGGCAACAGGTGAGCTTTTCTGTTTTGGAGCAATGGATGCCAACATTGGAAACAGAGGCAGAGCCAGAGCCAGAGAAGTGAGAGTAAGAGGAGGAGGACGGGGAGGACAAGGATGAGGAAGGCCAAGGACCGTAATCTCTGATGAGATCTGAGCCACTTTTTCTGCCTGGAGATGGAAAGTGTATGACCGAAATCCACAAATGCGTATACCCCTTCTCCAAGCTATGGAAGACGCATGTGGAGATATAGCAGTTGATGCTTTTCATGGCTGGATTCGCCATGCTAGGCGATATTTCCCCCGCTGCTTGGCCAGGGAAAACATTGCTTGTGATGTGGATGAGGTGCTGTGGCCAGACCGAAACAGAAGAGAGGATGCAGCATAGTTTGTTTTTTTTTTTCACTGTAACTGTATACAGTAAATTCTTCTGTTGTTTTGTATGTAGACCACTGTATGTGTAACTTTGTGTCGGTTGGAATGTACACTGTGTACATTGTTTTTGTGGGAAAAATAAAATATATTTGTTACCGTGTATTTGTGTGTTCTAAGTATAAAAACAATATTCTAAAATATTTTACAACACACTTATGTATGTAGTAAGTGTAACAATGAACAAAAAAAGGCCTAAGTCATTATGATGAATGGAGAAGTGTTTTCCATTCATCATAGTGTTTTACATTGAGCACATCAGTGTTCAACTGGTTCTTATAAATGTCTATTCATATGATGGTTTGTGTGTGTCATTTGAAAACAAAATACCATTTTGAGAAGAAATAACATTGCTTTGAATGTAAAGTTTCATTTTGCAGGAGAATTGAGGGGTTTTGCCCATTGTGTGTGTGTGTTTTTTGATTTGTGTGTAGAGTTCTGAGAGTATGAGGCATGCTTTCAGAAAATGTGTGTAAACAATCGAGAAAAACTGTAACAAAAGCATCACAGAGAAATCAGAATGTAAACCATATGATTATCACAATAGTAATCAACTGCTGATGTGATTCAGTAACTTTGGGAAAGAATAATTCCTATGGATTCCTATGTTCATTATTATCACTTAGTGTTGAAGTAGTCTGCTTTAGAGTTAAACAGTTGAAGAACACTAATAATAATCACAATGACAAACAAGGAAGGGGATTTTAATAATCAGCACTGATCAGTTTAACAGAGACAGAGGTGATCGCTGTACAGCTTCCACTGTACTTTTAATCCAAACAGATGTACCAACCTCCCTCTTCTGAGAAAAAACCACCATGACTCGATGCGCTGATTCCCTGTTGATGAGCCGTAACTGTGGCTAGACGAGCCGGCATAGTAGTCCGTATGCACATGGCGGAGGGTACATTGTATTGCTGCCATAGTGTCATTTTCTGCTCCGAGGTCAGTTCTTAATCTCATTGGAACCACACCAACATTCTTGGCACAGTTAATATAACTGTGAGCGATGACAGATGGATTATTGTTTGTTGGTCCACAAACAAGCCACATTATTTGTCTTGAGAAGCCATCTATACATCCTGAGAGGGCCAGGCCAAATGGTTTGAGTTTATCATATCCGTCTACATGCCATATGTAGTTTGGACCCATGGAGTGATACGTACGTCTTGTAAACCTCCTGCGTGTTCTCAAAGCCATCCCTCGTGGATTCAGTTGTTTCAATAACCTCATTACTACATCACGTTTAACATGAAGCCTGTGTTTTTGTTGGAGAACTTGCCACATAGTCCGATAACCGAAGAGTTGCCCTGGTCCTTTCAGCTCAATCAGAATTGCACGCCTCACTTCAGGGAGTGGGGAATAGTTGAGTCTTCTATACAGCCCTGCTTCTTTTAAACGTGTCTTCAGCGTACGCAGACTCATGTTTATGTTGTGAATTGTCGACAGCATATCCAGTATCACGTCATATCCATGTCCTGCATCAAAATATCCTTTAATAGCAGCGCGTACGTTGTCACTGGTGGCACTCATATTTTGAAAACATGTAAACCATGTCCTTCCAGTTCAAAGGACGGACCAGTCCAATCAGCGACGATTCATGTCGCCCGAGGGTACCTACCTTTTCCGGTTTGGTTAATGTCGTTGTCGCTTCTGTTTTGTTGTTGTGTTTCTTGATTTGTTGTTGTGTTTTCTGTTTTGTTGTTGTGTTTAGTAATTTGTTGTTGTGTTTTCTGTTTTGTTGTTGTGTTTTCTGTTTTGTTGTTGTGTTTAGTAATTTGTTGTTGTTTTCTGTTTTGTTGTTGTGTTTAATAATTTGTTGTTGTGTTTTCTGTTTTGTTGTTGTGTTTAGTAATTTGTTGTTGTGTTTTCTGTTTTGTTGTTGTGTTTAGTAATTTGTCGTTTTGTTTTCTGTTTTGTTGTTGTGTTTAGTAATTTGTCGTTGTGTTTTCTGTTTTGTTGTTGTGTTTAGTAATTTGTGATTTTGTTTTCTGTTTTGTTGTTGTGTTTAGTAATTTGACGTTGTGTTTTCTGTTTTGTTGTTGTGTTAAGTAATTTGTTGTTGTGTTTTCTGTTTTGTTGTTGTGTTTAGTAATTTGTTGTTGTGTTTTCTGTTTTCTTGTTGTGTTTTCTGTTTTGTTGTTGTGTTTAGTAATTTGTTGTTGTTTTCTGTTTTGTTGTTGTGTTTAATAATTTGTTGTTGTGTTTTCTGTTTTGTTGTTGTGTTTAGTAATTTGTTGTTGTGTTTTCTGTTTTGTTGTTGTGTTTAGTAATTTGTCGTTTTGTTTTCTGTTTTGTTGTTGTGTTTAATAATTTGTCGTTGTGTTTTCTGTTTTGTTGTTGTGTTTAGTAATTTGTGATTTTGTTTTCTGTTTTGTTGTTGTGTTTGGTAATTTGTTGTTGTTTTCTGTTTTGTTGTTGTGTTTAATAATTTGTTGTTGTGTTTTCTGTTTTGTTGTTGTGTTTAGTAATTTGTCGTTGTGTTTTCTGTTTTGTTGTTGTGTTAAGTAATTTGTTGTTGTGTTTTCTGATTTGCCATTGTGTTTTCTGATTTGTTATTGTGTTTTCTGATTTGCCGTTGTGATTTGCACTTCAGGGCCACCGTATATTAAAGATCTCAACACGTCTGAAAGAAATAAATGACTTTCAAATGACAAAACAAAAGTAAAACAAACAAACAAAGAAACAACAAAGAACAGAAAATAACTTGACTTTCTGTTTTGTTGTTGTGTTTAGTAATTTGTTGTTGTGTTTTCTGTTTTGTTGTTGTGTTTAGTAATTTGTTGTTGTGTTTTCTGTTTTGTTGTTGTGTTTTCTGTTTTGTTGTTGTGTTTAGTAATTTGTTGTTGTTTTCTGTTTTGTTGTTGTGTTTAATAATTTGTTGTTGTGTTTTCTGTTTTGTTGTTGTGTTTAGTAATTTGTTGTTGTGTTTTCTGTTTTGTTGTTGTGTTTTTTGATGTGTTGTTGTGTTTAGTAATTTGTCGTTTTGTTTTCTGTTTTGTTGTGTTTAGTAATTTGTCATTGTGTTTTCTGTTTTGTTGTTGTGTTTAGTAATTTGTCATTTTGTTTTCTGTTTTGTTGTTGTGTTTAGTAATTTGTCGTTGTGTTTTCTGTTTTGTTGTTGTGTTAAGTAATTTGTTGTTGTGTTTTCTGTTTTGTTGTTGTGTTTAGTAATTTGTTGTTGTGTTTTCTGATTTGCCGTTGTGATTTGCACTTCAGGGCCACCGTATATTAAAGATCTCAACACGTCTGAAAGAAATAAATGACTTTCAAATGACAAAACAAAAGTAAAACAAACAAACAAAGAAACAACAAAGAACAGAAAATAACTTGACTTTCTGTTTTGTTGTTGTGTTTAGTAATTTGTTGTTGTGTTTTCTGTTTTGTTGTTGTGTTTAGTAATTTGTTGTTGTGTTTTCTGTTTTCTTGTTGTGTTTTCTGTTTTGTTGTTGTGTTTAGTAATTTGTTGTTTTCTGTTTTGTTGTTGTGTTTTCTGTTGTGTTGTTGTGTTTTCTGTTTTGTTGTTGTGTTTAATAATTTGTTGTTGTGTTTTCTGTTTTGTTGTTGTGTTTAGTAATTTGTCATTTTGTTTTCTGTTTTGTTGTTGTGTTTAGTAATTTGTCGTTGTGTTTTCTGTTTTGTTGTTGTGTTAAGTAATTTGTTGTTGTGTTTTCTGTTTTGTTGTTGTGTTTAGTAATTTGTTGTTGTGTTTTCTGATTTGCCGTTGTGATTTGCACTTCAGGGCCACCGTATATTAAAGATCTCAACACGTCTGAAAGAAATAAATGACTTTCAAATGACAAAACAAAAGTAAAACAAACAAACAAAGAAACAACAAAGAACAGAAAATAACTTGACTTTCTGTTTTGTTGTTGTGTTTAGTAATTTGTTGTTGTGTTTTCTGTTTTGTTGTTGTGTTTAGTAATTTGTTGTTGTGTTTTCTGTTTTCTTGTTGTGTTTTCTGTTTTGTTGTTGTGTTTAGTAATTTGTTGTTTTCTGTTTTGTTGTTGTGTTTTCTGTTGTGTTGTTGTGTTTTCTGTTTTGTTGTTGTGTTTAATAATTTGTTGTTGTGTTTTCTGTTTTGTTGTTGTGTTTAGTAATTTGTTGTTGTGTTTTCTGTTTTGTTGTTGTGTTTTTTGATGTGTTGTTGTGTTTTCTGTTTTGTTGTTGTGTTTAGTAATTTGTTGTTGTGTTTTCTGTTTTGTTGTTGTGTTTAGTAATTTGTTGTTGTGTTTTCTGTTTTGTTGTTGTGTTTTCTGTTTTGTTGTTGTGTTTAGTAATTTGTTGTTGTTTTCTGTTTTGTTGTTGTGTTTAATAATTTGTTGTTGTGTTTTCTGTTTTGTTGTTGTGTTTAGTAATTTGTTGTTGTGTTTTCTGTTTTGTTGTTGTGTTTAGTAATTTGTCGTTTTGTTTTCTGTTTTGTTGTTGTGTTTAATAATTTGTCGTTGTGTTTTCTGTTTTGTTGTTGTGTTTGGTAATTTGTTGTTGTTTTCTGTTTTGTTGTTGTGTTTAATAATTTGTTGTTGTGTTTTCTGTTTTGTTGTTGTGTTTAGTAATTTGTCGTTGTGTTTTCTGTTTTGTTGTTGTGTTAAGTAATTTGTTGTTGTGTTTTCTGATTTGCCATTGTGTTTTCTGATTTGTTATTGTGTTTTCTGATTTGCCGTTGTGATTTGCACTTCAGGGCCACCGTATATTAAAGATCTCAACACGTCTGAAAGAAATAAATGACTTTCAAATGACAAAACAAAAGTAAAACAAACAAACAAAGAAACAACAAAGAACAGAAAATAACTTGACTTTCTGTTTTGTTGTTGTGTTTAGTAATTTGTTGTTGTGTTTTCTGTTTTGTTGTTGTGTTTAGTAATTTGTTGTTGTGTTTTCTGTTTTGTTGTTGTGTTTTCTGTTTTGTTGTTGTGTTTAGTAATTTGTTGTTGTTTTCTGTTTTGTTGTTGTGTTTAATAATTTGTTGTTGTGTTTTCTGTTTTGTTGTTGTGTTTAGTAATTTGTTGTTGTGTTTTCTGTTTTGTTGTTGTGTTTTTTGATGTGTTGTTGTGTTTAGTAATTTGTCGTTTTGTTTTCTGTTTTGTTGTGTTTAGTAATTTGTCATTGTGTTTTCTGTTTTGTTGTTGTGTTTAGTAATTTGTCATTTTGTTTTCTGTTTTGTTGTTGTGTTTAGTAATTTGTCGTTGTGTTTTCTGTTTTGTTGTTGTGTTAAGTAATTTGTTGTTGTGTTTTCTGTTTTGTTGTTGTGTTTAGTAATTTGTTGTTGTGTTTTCTGATTTGCCGTTGTGATTTGCACTTCAGGGCCACCGTATATTAAAGATCTCAACACGTCTGAAAGAAATAAATGACTTTCAAATGACAAAACAAAAGTAAAACAAACAAACAAAGAAACAACAAAGAACAGAAAATAACTTGACTTTCTGTTTTGTTGTTGTGTTTAGTAATTTGTTGTTGTGTTTTCTGTTTTGTTGTTGTGTTTAGTAATTTGTTGTTGTGTTTTCTGTTTTCTTGTTGTGTTTTCTGTTTTGTTGTTGTGTTTAGTAATTTGTTGTTTTCTGTTTTGTTGTTGTGTTTTCTGTTGTGTTGTTGTGTTTTCTGTTTTGTTGTTGTGTTTAATAATTTGTTGTTGTGTTTTCTGTTTTGTTGTTGTGTTTAGTAATTTGTTGTTGTGTTTTCTGTTTTGTTGTTGTGTTTTTTGATGTGTTGTTGTGTTTAGTAATTTGTCGTTTTGTTTTCTGTTTTGTTGTGTTTAGTAATTTGTCATTGTGTTTTCTGTTTTGTTGTTGTGTTTAGTAATTTGTCATTTTGTTTTCTGTTTTGTTGTTGTGTTTAGTAATTTGTCGTTGTGTTTTCTGTTTTGTTGTTGTGTTAAGTAATTTGTTGTTGTGTTTTCTGTTTTGTTGTTGTGTTTAGTAATTTGTTGTTGTGTTTTCTGATTTGCCATTGTGTTTTCTGATTTGTTGTGTTTTCTGATTTGCCGTTGTGATTTGCACTTCAGGGCCACCGTATATTAAAGATCTCAACATGTCTGAAAGAAATAAATGACTTTCAAATGACAAAACAAAAGTAAAACAAACAAACAAAGAAACAACAAAGAACAGAAAATAACTTGACTTTCTGTTTTGTTGTTGTGTTTAGTAATTTGTTGTTGTGTTTTCTGTTTTGTTGTTGTGTTTAGTAATTTGTTGTTGTTTTCTGTTTTGTTGTTGTGTTTTCTGTTGTGTTGTTGTGTTTTCTGTTTTGTTGTTGTGTTTAATAATTTGTTGTTGTGTTTTCTGTTTTGTTGTTGTGTTTAGTAATTTGTTGTTGTGTTTTCTGTTTTGTTGTTGTGTTTTTTGATGTATTGTTGTGTTTTCTGTTTTGTTGTTGTGTTTAGTAATTTGTCGGTTTGTTTTCTGTTTTGTTGTGTTTAGTAATTTGTCATTGTGTTTTCTGTTTTGTTGTTGTGTTTAGTAATTTGTCATTTTGTTTTCTGTTTTGTTGTTGTGTTTAGTAATTTGTCGTTGTGTTTTCTGTTTTGTTGTTGTGTTAAGTAATTTGTTGTTGTGTTTTCTGTTTTGTTGTTGTGTTTAGTAATTTGTTGTTGTGTTTTCTGATTTGCCATTGTGTTTTCTGATTTGTTGTTGTGTTTTCTGATTTGCTGTTGTGATTTGCACTTCAGGGCCACCGTATATTAAAGATCTCAACACGTCTGAAAGAAATAAATGACTTTCAAATGACAAAACAAAAGTAAAACAAACAAACAAAAGAAACAACAAAGAACAGAAAATAACTTGACTGACTTACAGTAATACACATCACAAGCTCAGCATCTGTATCTCTCTCACTTTATAAACTCATAAACCAAACAATCATTTAGATTATAACCAGTAATTATACCCAAAGTGGCATTGTTGTCCACTTATCCCTCTGTAACAATAAAGGAAATGGAACAAAACAAAGCCTCAATTCATAGACCATTCTTTTTTCCTCTTATCTTCATGTGCTCAATACTCATAAAATCTTTCCCCATATGTTTTCAAATTGAGTTCATTTGTTCTTTTCTGTGGCTATTTTTTTCCCAACATATTCAAATAATAACATGGTTGTTTATTCCAGTGAATTAGTGCAGGAGGGTGAGTGGATTGCCAATCCTGGATTATAAATTTTGAAGAAAAAAATAGCAATCCAACTCTGTGGATACCTTACAGTGTCATGTAACATGTCCTATAATATAGAGATTGAGGAATTAAAGTTAAATTCTACACCCAATATATCTGATAACCAATGTTCTATTTCAAACCAAACTCTCTGAATTTTACTTCATTCCCAAAATGCATGGAACAGTGAGTCTGTTGCTCCGCATTTTAAACAGTTCCCTGATTTGTTTCCATCATATTTATTCACTTTGTCTCTTGTGCAATAAGTGCTATACATTATGTTATATTATGTTATCACTGATGATGTGTTCAGGAGCATCCAAGAGATGTATTCTATCACTCACTTTACTGGAGAAACCAGTGACAACCAGGAACAGACTGGTTGACAACCAAGTATAGGGTGGTGACGACTGGAGAGACAGTGGACAGCACGGAGAGACGGCAACCGGGGCGGGTGGGGCGGGGCGGGGCAGGGTGGCAGCCCAAATCACATCCTCTGAGAGGAGGAAACCCATTCTCAAGCTACAGATCGGAACATGGAAAGATGCCCCCAGGGGTGCCCGAGAGGAGGGGAGGATGAGCACCCCAATCTGACGGACCTAAGGCTGACGAACAATGGCAACGAGCAATCGACAATGAATATGAAGTGCAGATGTGGGAAGGTTTGTAAGAACAGCCGAGGCCTAAAGATTCACCAGACCTGGATGAGATGTTTGGAGGGAGAGCGAGCGCCACAACGCACAGGTACCCAACCTGGTGAGACGCAGGAGGAGCCAGGCCCGGAAATACCCCATAGAGCCAGGAGCCTCCAAGTGCCGCAACCAACCCCTCAGAACAGACCTCCGGAAAGGGTTGAAGTCAAATGGCCACAGGCCTGCAAGACAGCTGTCTGGCAACAGTTTGATGAGGACGCAGACTCGGTGCTAGAAGCAACAGTGAAGGAAGACGTAGACCGAAGGCTGCAGACAATGACAACAATCATTGTCAGCCTAGCTGTGGAAAGGTTCGGGACACTGGAGAAGAGGACAGAAAGAACTCCCTTCACCATGAACCAGAGAGCAGCAAAAATCCACCAGATCCGACAGGAGCTGAAGTCCCTCAAGATGCAGTTCAGAGAGGCCAGTGAGGAGCAACGCCCCCCCTTGGCGGAGCTGTGAACCATCCTGAGAAAGAAGCTGCTGACCCTTCGCAGAGCTGAGTGGCACCGAAGGCGCAGGAAGGAAAGGTCCAGGAAGCGAGCATCCTTCATAGCCAACCCCTTTGGCTTCACAAAACAACTCCTAGGGCAGAAGCGCAGTGGGAGATTGGCTTGCACCAAGGAAGAGATCGATCTGCACATCCAGACCACCTGCAGTGACCCTGACAGGCAGCAGGAGCTGGGGCACTGCAACATCCTGATACAACCACCTCCACCCATCAAGGAGTTTGACAGCAGGGAGCCACTCCTGAAAGAGGTTCAGGATGTTGTGAGGAGGGCACAATCTAGTTCAGCTCCTGGCCCGAGCGGAGTGCCTTACAAGGTCTATAAGAACTGTCCCCTGTTACTGAAGCGGTTGTGGAAGATCCTGAAAGTCATCTGGAGGAGAGGGAAAGTGGCACAGCAGTGGCGATTCGCTGAAGGAGTCTGGATCCCAAAGGAAGAAGATTCCAAGAACATCAACCAGTTCAGGATCATCTCCTTGCTGAATGTCGAAGGGAAGATTTTCTTCAGCGTAGTAGCAAGACGGCTGACCGACTTTCTCTCCAACAACGGCTACATCGACACCTCAGTGCAGAAGGGAGGCATAGCTGGAGTACCGGGTTGCCTGGAACACACAGGAGTGGTGATCCAGCTCATCAGAGAAGCCCGGGAGAACAAGGGAGACCTGGTGGTGCTCTGGCTCGACCTGGCGAATGCGTATAGCTCCATCCCACACAAACTGGTCAAAACAACCCTGGAGAAGCATCATGTGCCAAGCCAAGTGGCTGAACTCATCATGGACTACTACAACCAGTTCAGCATGAGAGTCTCATCAGGGTCAACAACATCAGAGTGGCACAGAGTGGAGGTTGGGATCATCACAGGCTGCACCATCTCTGTGATCCTCTTTGCCTTAGCGATGAACATGATCGTGAAGTCGGCTGAACCAGAGTGTCGGGGCCCTAAGACCAGAACAGGAACTCGCCAACCACCAATCAGGGCCTTCATGGACAACCTGACTATTACCACCGAGTCAGTACCAGGCAGCAGGTGGATTCTGCAAGGGCTGGAGCAACTGATAGGTTGGGCAAGGATGAGGTTCAAGCCTGCAAAATCAAGGTCACTGCTGTTGAAGAAGGGCAAAGTTGTAGACAGGTTCCACTTCAGCATCGGAGGGACACCAATCCCAACTGTCTCTGAAAAGCCAGTGAAGAGCCTCTGCAAGGTGTTTAACAGTAGCCTGAAGGATTCAGCATCTGTTCAGGAAAACTGTCAGGAACTAGAGAGCTGGTTGAGAGCAGTGGATCGGTCAGGGCTTCCCGGAAAGTTCAAGGCTTGGATCTACCAGCATGGTATCCTGCCAAGAATGCTTTGGCCTTTGCTTGTCTATGAAGTCCCCATCTCTATTGTAGATGGCTTGGAAAGGAAGGTCAGCAGCTTCCTCAGGAGGTGGCTAGGACTGTCTAGGAGTCTCAACAGGTCACAACACCAAGCTGCCCCTGAAATCACTAGAGGAGGAGTTTAAGGTGACACGGGCAAGAGAGGTGATGATGTATAGGGATTCCAGTGACCCCAAGGTGGCCCAGGCAGGGGTCAAGGTGAGAACTGGGAGGAAGTGGAGAGCCGACGAAGCTGTATTGCAAGCAGAGTCGCGGATACGCCACAGAGTCCTAGTGGGAGCAGTGACCCAAGGGAGAGCTGGTCTGGGAACCTTCCCAATGCCATGGTACGAGCACGCCAAGGGAAAGGAGAGGCGCAGACTGGTCCAGGAGGAAGTGAGAGCAGAGGTGGAGGACCGAAAAGTCACATGGACTGATCTCTGGCAGGCAGAACCACCAGAGCTGCTGCTGGGCAGCTCTTGGGCAGGGTCGGTATATCTGGTGCCACAACCAGGTACTGAAACCCATCGCAGAAGCCATCAGTGTGTGAATCAGCAGCAACAGATGAGCCCACCCCACCACTCAGGCAGTCCCCTTTATGAAGGCTGGAGAGCAGCTGCCAAAAACCACAGGAGCCAGGAACCCACCAGGACTCCTGGCAACGGCACAGGACTGGCAACTCTCTGTCGACCTGGAAAAACAGCTGAAGTTCCCCCAGCACATTGCCAAAACCACCCAGAGGCCAGACATCCTCCTGGTCTCAGAGAAAACCAGAAACATCATCCTTATGGAGCTGACAGTGCCATGAGAGGACCGCCTGGAGGAGGCCCACAAGAGAAAGAGGGCCAAGTATGAAGACCTGGTCATCGACTGCCGCAAGCAGGGCTGGAAGGCGAGGTGTCTGTCCATCGAGGTTGGCTGCAGAGGGTTTGCAGGGCAGTCACTCTATAAGACCTTGAGTGAGTGCACTGGGCATCACCAGAGTGGAGAGGAGAAGAGCCATTAAGAACATCACAGAGGAAGCCTCGAGATGGCTCTAGATCAGGAGAGGAGATCCATGGGGAGTAGCAAATGCCACCTGAACACAAGCCAGGTCTGATCAACCATGGCTGGGTTGCCTGGGCGAGGATGTATGATGTTGAAAGACCCGAAACACCCGATGACCCCAGGTTACATCACTGATGATGTGTTCAGGAGCATCCAAGAGATGTATTCTATCAATATTGGCTCAAATGCAAATTTTCATTTATTATTATATCTCTGGTTAAATTCCAACAATCACTCCATCTTAAGTCAATATCAATTCTCTTTAAAATCTAAATTCCACAGCTGTATTCTAGATTGCAGCAAAGTAGTAACTGAATACAATTGCTGCAAGATTTTGTAGACTTTAACTGTTAACTTCTTATCAGTTTCTGAGTCAAATATTAATGATTCTAAATGCTCTTCTGTTCAGATGACTGTAAATCAAAGGTTTGAAAGAAACTTCTGAGTTGCAAATACTTAAAAAATTTTTTTGATTTGACAGACAGATTTTTTTGCAAATCTGTCCAAGAGATAAATTCGTCTCCATTCATTTAATCCTCAGCAACTACTATACCCCTGTCCCTCCATGTAGACCAGCTTAATGGTGAATTTTGAAGAGCTATCCCAGGATTGTTCCACAAACAAGTGCTTTTCGGAATTGCTATTGACTCAGCCAGTATACTCTTCATTTTTCTCCATGTTGTTGCCGAGTTCTTTAATATAAAATTAACAAAGCTTGTTGTTCTTCCTTTTGAAAATACACATGAAAAAAGGTTTTGAGGATAAACTTGTACATTTTCAATATGAATTCACTGTTCTTCTTTTGTGCTTTTTACTACATGGTGTAGGTAAAATGCTTGAGCAGCAAGGTGGTATAAATCTGGCAGATTAAATCCTCTTTCCAGTTTTGGAGAATGTAAAACTTTTCTTTTTATCCTGTGACTTTTCTCCTTCCATATAAAGTCTGTTATAATAGAATATGCTTTTTTTAAAGAATGTTTTTGAAGGGGTAATTGCCACTGTTGAAAACAGGAATAAGAATTTTGGAAGCCATGCCATTTTAAAGATTAATTCTTCCTGTAAAATTGATATGGAGATTCATCCATTTAATCATGTCAGATCTCATATGTAAGGGATAATGTATAATGAGCCAGTGAATACTGGGAAAATAACTCCTGACAGGGGAATAGAACCCCGACGCGCAGCGTGTGGGAGTTATTTTCCCAGTATTCACCGGCTGATTACACATTATCCCGCTTATTACATGGCTAATTATCAGATAAAGAAATAATGTTGTCTGCCTCCGCGAAGTGCATTAAAACCGACCGGATTCGACAACTTTTGGTGAAAGTTTTGTACTCACCCAGGCTTAGTGGACTGAACCAAGGAATAAAACTTGCGTAAAATGTCATTAAGCATGACTGCCGAGTGTGTTTTCAAATCCGTGTTCTTTTGTTTTTGGCAGAGAAAGTCAATATTCTTATTCTTCAGCGGCATCCCATTCCTCAAAATCCTTGTAGCTACTCTCCAAATAAGTTAAAAGAAATGTTAAAATCAGCCAGTTCTGTTTGTTTTTTCCCTCGGAAGTTGTTTGACAGCTGCAGTGTTGCAGGACAGCGTCCCTAGCAACGCTGGGCTACATAGCAACTGTGTAATGACCGTTGCTACTAGCAACAGTCATTACACAGTAATATCAGACCGCTGAATGCCGCGACCGATCAATCAGAATACAGCATTTAATAGATCCGTGTAATAATATTCAATAATGTAATAAAATTTTGTCTATATATCTATTGCTTATTTTCACTCATTACACATCCTAATGTTGGGATTCACAGGACCACAGATGGTTTATCATTTGGTAAAATCATCACTGGACAATTTAAAGGCTTTTTCCTCTGCATGCTCTTTGTCTTCAAACAAAGAGGGCTATGCGACACCCATCTCACCAGGAGATCTCACCTCACACCTCAGTGAGACTCAAGTCCCAAAACTTGATTGGACCTTTACAGTGACATGTGACTCTGATGTCACAGGCATCTGTAGATCTTTGCTCCCTTCCACAGACCTTTCTCTTCTTGCTCCAGCTGCTGTAGCAGCTGCACCCCTCTTTCCGGCTGGGCCTGGGACAGCAGAGGCCCACACCCCTGCTCCATAACCCAAACCACTAAAGGGAGGGCAACTGATCACAGACTCTGTTGCAAACACAAGGCCATTGCAACTAGCTTTCCAGCAACAAGGAACTAAGTGAGTTAGCACCCAGCGTCTAACTCTGCAAGGACCCTGAGCGACTAGCTTCCTCGGATCAGAACCTTTGGAACAAAGGACCCAACAAAGACTGCAGCTGGAACCACACCTTCCCAGCCTTCTTCTGCCGGCTAACAAAGCAGCACACCACCAAGTGACTCTTTCTTCCATCCATTCAAGGATCGGTAATGTAATAACTGGGCATAGCTTATCACAGCTTTACAGGCTAAGCAAGACTGTGTAACTTGTTGTATGTGATTTGATGCTGTTTACTGAGTATTGTTGTGATTGTTTGCAGTTAGGTCATTGATTAGGTGGCTTCGCCAAAGCTAAGTGTTTAGTTTGCTAATACTGTTCACAAACACATTCTTGCACCCAACTAAACAATCTCTGCACTAATCCAGACCGTTTCCAACACATATCACATTGACATAGACTCATTAACAACTAGGCTTTCAACAGAGCTACACCCATACAGGCATCTCAAAGTTCCCCGCTTCTTTTCCTTTGTCTTTGTCCTGACCACACGGTCAGACAAATACCTCCCCCTGAAGCCAGCCTTGATTTGGCCATTTTGGTAGTTCTCTGTTGTCAGCCATTTTGCTTTGTAGGCCAAACGGCTCCTTGATCACCACATCCGCCTTTGTCTTTCTCTTCTTTCTCTCTCTCTCTCTCTCTCTCACACACACACACACACACACACACATATACACACCAAGTTTGTATATAGTTAGTTAGAATTTGTGTGTTTTGGTTTGCTTTGCTAATTTGTGAATAAATATAATTCTTTGGAATCATGCCTGCTGTCTGTTTAATGTTGCACAAGAGTGAATCAATAGTCAACCTCTGCTGCATCAAGAACTCCGAAATCCTTCAGGCGTTACTGTTTATTTTGGTTGTCATTAATTTAATTATTAATCAAACTCCAAATTAATAGTTTAGCGTATTTTATGAGACTGATATCTTTAACCAGCTATCATTTTTCCCTTTACGGGAATGGTGCCCCACGAGGTGATTTAATGTTAATTAAGTCACATTATTTAACATAATTATTAATTATTAATAATAATTATTAATTATTTCTGATAGCCAATTAAATCCCAACATATTTGGTGCCTCCGTGTGAAGCCTAATGTGTTGACCCCAACATTTATGGTGCCGCCAAGTGGGGTAAATATATGTTGACCCCAACACTAAGTATTTAATAGAAGTTGTCCACTTAAATGATTGTTGTAAATCCTGTGATGTCTTTTTGTTTCCCTACTGCCATTATTTCTGTTTTCTCTCCATATTAATTTTATAACCTGAGACGGATGAATATTCAGAAATAATTCTCAAAAGGGAAGGAGTAGAATTTTCGATGCCCATTAAATACACCAAAAGATCATCTGCAAAATTAACCCTATGGGCCCGAATGAAGCATAGTGCGTCCAAATTCACACCTGTTTTTCTCTATGGATTTTCTCCGCAACCGTTCGTCATAGCGAGAAGCACTCATATCACGTGAAACAGCGGAACTGCAGCTTTCCAACAATACCAAGCACTTGTCGGTAGTCCAGTGTTTTCACGAGGGAAAAAAATGATAAAGTTACACTAAAATTATGAATAACAAAGCTTTCATAGAGCTTTGCACACACATTACTCTTGGATGGATTACTCGCGAATGCAGGAATTTCTTTACAGTCCATACAGATCTTGTTATCAGTCACTTCATATAGTGAGGAATAATATTATTACTATTTTTCTATTATCTTAGATGTAAATATTGCATGTCTCTTTCAAATACTTGACTTGCTAACGAGTCAATGGAATTTCTTGCAATAATGAAAAAAGACTGGCAAACATGTCCGCCTGGCACAGACCACATGTTTTGGACAACTGTGAAGTGACAGAATGTCCCACCATCATGGTTCTTATATTGCCAGATTCCAGAGAGTTTTCCCGCTTCATATATGGCAGAATATGTCTACTTCCAACTTGCTATGGTGAGATACATGTAAAAATGCAAGAATTTAGTAACACAGATTTTATTTTTCATTCATCTAGAAATTAATATAAAATACAGTCACATAGAAGGATATGCAATGATGGCAAATCTTGATAGCCCAGATTGTCCTGGAAAAAAACCCCAAGATATAGCATGTGTATGTAGCCTTTATAATGACTGTGATATGAGCTTAAAAGTAAAGACAGTAAAAATATTAAGCTTATATTGTTTACCTATAGTGACACCTGTTACCTTTGGCTCTTGACTTATTTTCTCTGCCAGTGGTTCTATAGCTTATGCAAAAGGAAGTGGAGAAAGTGTGCAACCCTGTCTAACTTGATTTCCACAAGGAATCCATCCATACCTAGAGCTTTTTTGAAGGCAAATGTTTTAATTGTTTGTACTATCTCAGCTTCTGATATCTCTGTATTTAACTGTTCTTTTTTTTTTTTTTTTTTTTTTTTTTCATTTGAAATTTGTTTCAAGTTTATTGTGCCCAAGAAGGAACTTGGTTCTAATGGCTTGTTTTTTCTGATTTATATAAGATTTCATAAAACGATTTGAAAGTATCATTAATAAGTCTATTATTCCTGATTAATGCATTTGAATCCTTAGCTTTCAGTATTATAGTTGATTTGGCTTTTATTCATTTTGTAAGAGCTGCCAAGGGCTTACCTGGTTTATGTGCCATTACATAAAAGGCTTTATTTGAATTAAATCTATAATTATTGGCTTTTAAAAGTAATAAATCATACTCCTGTTCAAGTTTAAACAATTTATCTTCCAACCCTTGTACCATTTTTATGAGACATTTCTAATGCTGCAATATCGCTTTCTTTTTCTTTGATTTGTAAATCTAATTCATTCTTTTCCTTTGCTGAGTAGGAGATTATCATTCCTCTAATATATGCCTTAAAAGCATCCCTGGTTAATTCTGGAGTTGGTGTGCTGTTTTCCCCCTCATTTACATTTGTAGTAATAAAAGTATGTATTTTATCATTGACATAAATTATAAAATCTGTGTCTTGTAAGCGTGCTCTATTCATTCTCCATATTCTATCACTCCATTTTCTGTTGGGATGATATGACAAGAGCCCTGTGATCGTTTGGCGACCAGGGTGTACCCGCCTCTCGCCAAATGTAGGCCACCTTATTCACCAGTTGATCCTATTAACACAAATGCTACCATCAATAGCATGCAAACATTCATAACATCAAAGTGTCAAAGTGGCAACATCAAGGACCTGCCGACTGTGTAGCTGAGTTGCAGTAGCATTTTTGTTAATAGGATTATTAGTTTGATTATTATTTGTCACACACCAGAAGACTCAAACGCAGAATCACAGGACGGAGACAGGAGTAAGGCAAAACAGTCACTTTACTTAGCATTGTCACCACACAGCAAGAGGGTTTCTGGTTAAAACCCAGGGTCTGGGGTTTGAACCCCGGGGTGGGGGAGCCCTTCTGTGTAGAGTTTGCATGTTCTCCCCATGTCAGCATGGGCTTTCTAGTGGGTACTCTGACTTCCTTCCAGAGTCCAAAGAGATGCAAGTTAATTGGTGACTCTAAATTGTCCATAGGTGTGAATGTGAGTGTGAATGGTTGTCTGTCTCTATGTGCCAGCCCTATGATAGTCTGGCAACCTGTTCAGAGTGTATCCCGCCTCCCATTCAATGTCAGCCGGGATAGGTTCCAGCCCCCCCTCGACCCAATTGCAGAAAATGAATGAATGAATGAATGAATGAATGAATGAATGAATGAATGAATGTAACGTACTGTGTTGCTTCCTTTTAAAATGTGTTAATTATGTATATATTATTAGCGTATCTAATATTGTTATTATAATAGCAACTGAATACCAGCCTAATACATTTTTACATTATCTCATTTTACACATTTTCAGATATATGATGAAATGTGAAATGTAATAAAATGTCTTTATCAATACAGCACAAGATACATTTTCATTGTATTCTTCAGTGGTAAGGCAGAAGAGCTGAAAGATCATTGTTAAAGAGAAATATAACGACACTGTGAGGCACAAAACACAGAACTGATTTAATATTTAATAAGAAACAACAGCACTGAAGTTTTCCATGGTGTATTTACATCATTTGAAGACACTCCTAGACCTAAAAGCAATGCATTGTGAGTTATGTTAAGCATACAAGTGACAAAATATGCAAGTAGTTATTTTCTATTTCGTACTAATAACCATGTGACAGTTGGCTATATATATGTTAAAATATAAATGTTTATACTAAAATCAGTAATTAATGTTTGTAATGAACAGGAAATACCAATCAAATAATAAATAATCTTAATGCAAATATAAAATACATAAGTATGGCCACCATTAAAACATTAATCATGGAGCAGCATATCTATAACATCATACTCAGATGCTAGGCTGACTGCTGATTCTACATAAATACATTTCAACAAACTATGGTTGATTACAGAGCCCAATAATGCTTTTTTAAATTTACTTCAATAAAATCTGTTTATTCTAGGGTCAAGAAGTGGTGACAGTCTTTGGCAGATTTTTATAAACTATGTTCACGTTAGCAGACATTGACAAAATGTTCTTTTTTAAATCACACATAAGAGACTGCACATGTGAACGGAAGCTAAGGTAGTTGAAAAATAAGTGCATACTGCATGTGTGCACTTGCTTTTTTTGGAAATTGTAACAAGCTAAATTTAGACCAAAAAAAGTCAATCATAACAGAGATATGAGTGAACAAATTAAATCAGTTAATCATCATGTATATATTTAGCAATTTTTTTTAGAATCCCCAAAATGCATTACTCAGGGACACATGGATGTCTTTACGAAGGACAAAATGAGCCATATCTTCAGTCTTCCATTCAGTACACACTTTGCAGATATTCTTGCCTTTAAAGATGCAATCAGTAATATCATTCAGTACTGCTGATGGAGGGCACAAGTAACTGGAGTGTTCTCTTGAAGTGCATTGCATAGCACTGCTGGTCTTCATGCGAGTAGTTATTTTTTCTGATGGCAGCACCTGACTTGAGTCAGTCTGCACTCTGTGAAGATGTGGATACCTGCCAGCATAGAATGAAATTAAACTTTACATTCAAAATGATACTTTCCAGCGTTATGGGAAATGTAGGATCCAGCATTGAGCTTGACTCTTACAAAGGACTAAGTCAGCGTATTTAGGCCTCTGATGTCTCATTGACCATCCTCTGATGTCTCTGACCATTCTCTTTATTTATTTTATTTTTTTTAAATCTGTCCCTTGTGAGTCTATAAACATTATCTAAGTGCAATACACCAGTGCAGTACCCCTGTAACATAGAAACAGTAAATTTGAAATGTAGATCAAATCCCAGTGTGGAATTTACTCAAAAGACAAATCTATGGAGTTATGTTAAGCATATAAGTGACAGTATTAGTAACACTACAGAGCCAGACTTTAGTGATTGCACCTTTATCTAACAGTTATTATATTCATTCACCAGCAGGATTCTGGATGGTGATGATTAAAATCACTATGCTTCAAACATTCTCCATCTCTCATCAAATGCAGGTAATTAATCATTTATTCATAAACATCAGTCCAGGTGTTGAAGTTCAGTGTTGTATTTCAGCAGAAAAGGACATCAGATAATTGACTGGTCGGGTAAAATGGCTGGAGAGGAAACCACATAAACTGCTCATTATTCCATCACAGCATTTTGAGACGTAGCATGCACCTCGTATAAATTTAATAACAAACTGTCATGTCAGTGGGCACTTCTAACTGCAGGACGTTAAAAGCAGCCAGCAAGTTATTTTTGATTGTTAACTGGAAGAATAAGATGGTGAATATATGGCCCAGTATGCAATGTTGCAGTTCCCTTAAGCATACTCAACAGAAAGGCACCACTGATATTTTTTCTGCACTGAAATACACTGTGAATTGTTGCTACATACTAGTGTATGGCACTTTACCTACAAGACATGAACATATTTGTACATGTTTTTTTCTTTTTTTATAAAACTCTTTATTTACTACATCACTAAAATAAAAGTTTAATTTTCCATTTCTCTTTAAAAGTCTTTACACAGCAAATAATCTTATATAAAATAAAGGTTTAATAGTGACTATTCCATTTTTCTCTCAACATAAAGGATTCTCGGCAATTTAATATTACACAGCGACTGGATCTTGTTTGGTGGTGAGACTGGATGACGTGTCTTGCAGGTCATCATTTGGTGATGCTGGGTTAGTCCTGCTCATGTCCATAGCTCTGAGCAACAGGGTTGTGATGCTATCTGAAGTAATGAAGGGTGTGTGTTCCCCCTTAGGCTCCTCTGTTTCGCTCACTAGCATGCTGTCAGTACTGGATTCCACATTTTGCAGCACATGGCCATTGGTGACTCTTTTGGTGCTGTAGTCGTTGGTGTTGGTGTTTGTATTGAGTAGCTTCTCAGGTGATGCTAAGAACATATGGCTGACAGCTGGGTTGTCATGGTCTCCTATGATTTGGTAGTTACCATTCTCCATAGTAAACAGTGGGCTTGGTGGTAAGCTATGTGCCTCATGGCCATGGTTGTAGTGAGCAGAGGTCCTCTTCTGTTCATCTCGGCTCAAGGACTTGTGTGGCTGACGTGTGTTTGACAACAACAGGGGACGCTCCTCCTCTCCAGAGGGGCTTAAAGCCACTGAGGGAACAGAGATAGCCAGGCTGGACAGGGGTGCTGACATCTCTGATGGAGGAGACCCTGGAGTTGCAGGAAAGGTCCGGGACTCCGGGGACAGCTGAGGCTGGGTTGTCATGTCAGATACAAACCTACAACAGAAGCACAATTGCAACAGAAATGCGTTTTACACTTTTCCTTGAACAATTTCATGTGCAATGTTAACCTATGATATTTACAATAAAAAAGTACATATTATTGTCTGAGTTATTGGACATAATACTGAGTCTAATACACAACAAACAACAAGTTTAAGAATTGAACACTGCACAGAAAAACAATTTAACGGCCCATCAGATAACAGTCCATTTTTTAACCATATTTTCTAAAGTACTCTACACTAGCTCCATCGTAACCAGTGTCGGGGGTAATGCTTTATAAAAACCAATGTGTTACAGTAATAAATTACATTTTAGTAATAACAAAATAATATAACATGTTACCAACAGGATTTCGGGTAAAATTACTACATTTACAATGTTATGTAACACATTACCACTCAAAATAATCTGTTCATTGTTTTCTTTTTTCAGTTATCCACACTGATCCACTTCCACCAGTTTGCCAACAGAAAAAATATCATCCAAAAGTTATTATGTCTTCTCTGGGTCATGCCATACTGTGCGTTATCATGTTCAGTGTGTTTCCATTGATATAGGTGCAACATTGACAATGTATCCCGTTCTGCTTTTGCATCCTAACCCTGCTAGAAAGCAGTGGCAATAAGGAGCGGGCCTCCAGTTTGTTTTTTCTTTGTCCCTATGATCAGCACATCTGGGTGATGTTAGTATATGTTGGATGTGTTTCCATTCACATCCCCTACAACTGTAGAGCAATGACAGGTGGGTCTTTCAGCTCTGGTGTATTAATTTGCACTCAGCATAGTGACTTAATCATACATTATTCTGTTTGTTGTGCTAACCTTAATATTTGTTTATGTTTCATATCATAGGCGCACAAATATTTATCCATATCTCATAATAATTAGACTTTGCTCCTCTGTCTGAACCTCCCGGTGTCCAAGGCTACTCATTTATTTTAAATGGTCTCGGCTATAAGACACCGCTAAGACACAGTTTCCTTTGGATGGTATTTTTTCTGTTGGCAAATTGGTGAAAGTGGAGTGGTGTGAATCAGTGTGGATAAATGAAAAATGAAAACAATAAACTGTTTATTTCAGGTGGTAACACATTACATGACATTGCAAATGTAATCAAATTACCTGAAATCCTGTTGGTAATGTGCTAAAACATAATATATTACTGTAGCACGTTACTTTTGTGACATGTTCAATTCAATTCAATTCAATTCAAGTTTATTTATAAAGCCCAATATCACAAATCACAATTTGCCTCAGAGGGCTTTACAGCATACAACATCCCTCTGTCCTTTGGACCCTCACAGCGGATAAGGAAAAACTCCCCCCAAAAAAAACCTTTCACTGGGAAAGAAAATGGTAGAAACCTCAGAAAGAGCAACTGAGGAGGGATCCCTCTTCCAGGACGGACAGATGTGCAATAGATGTCGTACAGAACAGATCAGCATAATAAATTTACAGTAATCCATATGACAAAATGATGCATAAATAAATAAATGTTATCCCCTACACTGGTTTTATCAACTTCTAACTATATGTCTAACTACATATCTTGACCGCACAGGTTATCCAGCCAAACACAGGGCTTCTGCTCTCAGCTGTGTGTAGCTTCTTAATTATGTTGCAAGAAAAGCACACCATGGTTTTTCGGTTCAATTCTATCAACACAAATGTATAGGGAACCCAGTGCTGAAGCAGCTTGTTATAGGTCTCTGCCTCAGGTCAAAGCTCTTTACACTGTGTAAATATTTTTCACATCCAACAGCAGATTTCTGGAGAGTGTGTGTGCCACTTTGTATTGCATACTTGCTCTACATAATCATAACATCACCAAAGTATTTTAAGCTTTTTTCCTATCTTTTTAACAGGACTGACCTTGACACCTATCAGCCTGCTCTGTTTGTTTTGCTTCTGTATGAAGATTGGCAGCAGCATCCATTTTTCACAGACATGATATGCTCCCTTCATACCAGCCTGGCTTAGTGCTGGCAGCACAGAGCCAGACAAGTATTAAGGGCAGCAATTTTTGGGTGCAGCTTTGCATCCTCAAAGTCACTCCTTCACCACTCATCCACCAGGGTTTGAGCGCTAGCACCAGATCGACTGACTAAGTAGGTTCTAGATGGCTAGCTAACTATCTACTGGTGAGTGGCATACAACTCACTTCCAGCACATAATTTCTGGTGTTAGTCTCATTGTGGTAGGGACAAATTGAGACAGATGCACACATTCTGAATATTGAGGGGGACTTGTCCCCTGCGTCACCTCCAAATTCTACACCTATGCTATTTGGAATACTGCCCATTCCATGGCCATCTGCTCTTGATTTGCCTTGTGGATCATTAAATATCATTTGAAATATTTAAAGGAACACTCCCCAGACTGTGTGAAGCAGCAGTGGTAAAGCATATTTGGTGAGCCTTGTTTATCTCTATTATGCTGCCGCCAGTGTTTCCCATCTTTTTCCTTAATATTATAATATAAGTCAGAAGAGTGGAGACTCAGTGTCAATCTTAGCATTGAGTGGGAAATTTAAGATACAGTTGAGTGTAATTACTTGAACCAGACTGAGCATGGATAAAGTGGGATAATTGATATTAGATAACTAATTCTAAGTAAAATTTTTATTTTAACTAAGTCATTTCTGCCAGTGAGTGAGAGAGGTAAATCCATCCAGCATTGAAGATCATTTGCAATGGATTTGAGTAAGTGTAGTTAAGTTGGAACAACTCTAACACCTTTGGAGAGATGTTGACACTAAAGGCCAAAAGACACCAGCGGCAAATGCCACATATGCCCCCAATGTACAATTCCACAAAGGTGGCAGCTAGACCCGCATCAGCACTCCTGGATGCACCACCTTGCAGCATTTCATGCCACTGTCCTATTTCCAGCCTTGCTACCCCCAGAATTAAATGCATATTTCCCCCACTCACTCTCTGCTTGTACATATCAGCTCCCGTAGAAGCTCTTTTTCTCTGCTCCTCTGGCAGCTCGACTATTCTCCTCAGCATAAAAGAACACAGAAAACTCTGTAACTGTTGCTGTGTCTCGTGTGATGAAGAATGGATGAGAAGAGACTTGTTGCTGAGGTCAAGAAATATCTCAAACTTAATGACCCACAACCCTGTCATTATAAAGACAATGGCCAAAAAGATACTTTCTGGTGAGTCAAAGCTCTGGAGATCAGCTCTTCAGGGGCTGTCCACACATGATTCAAGCTAATGCAGAAGTAGAAGAGGTACAGACCTCTCTGTAAAGGTAGTAATAACTTTATATGGTTGCCTGTTGACAAGCTGTAGCACGATGTTTCCAGTGTGTGCTAGAGGTGTCACTTGACATGCGTCACCTGACGCACTGGTGCAGCACCAGTGTATTTTCAGCTTTAGATATCTAATATTCCTCAAGGGTGAAGGAAAGAAAGGTATCATGACTGCTCCATTCCATTTACCCTTGGTAAAATCATGGATTTGGCCCAGTTTATGGAATGATTATACAAAAATACATACGTAAATAAAGGTGTGGTTACCTGGGGGGAAATGTCAGGGTAGTGGAGGAATAACAGCACATCATCTGCATAGAAGCCATTTTTTGTTGTGTGTTACAAAGCTGAACAAAGGTTTTGGTAAGAAAAAAAACAATGTAATGTTCTGTGAATTTTGGAAATAACAATGGAGAGAGAGTAAGCATCCTTGTCTTGGGCAGTTGTGTAGCTTGTATCTTAATGACATTAACCCATTTGTGATAATGTGTATTAAGTCCTAATCCAAATCAATAATGATTCCCCAAAGTCAGGCTGTTGTAGGGTCATGTGAATTCATTTTGTCCAAAGTTTTTTCTGTATTGTGTAATAGCATTATTGTTTGTTCTTTGTTGTTTGCTGTATCATTTATGAAATAGTCTTATATTTATATAGGTATTTGATGGGTGCCTACCTTTGATAAATCCAGTTTGGTCATGTGGGAGTCTTGTGGTTAGAGTTTACTCATATTTTTTAATGTCTGTGTTCAAGAATAAGTGTGAGATCTGTGCCTAGTTTGAGATGAAATACAGTTGCAGTGTTCATTTGTAACATATTTTACTGTTTTCCTTTATTTCTGATGCCATTCTGAGGAATAATGGGGTGAGAATGGACCAAAACTCTTTACATAACTCTAAGTGGAATCCCATCTGTTCCAGGGCTCTTATTATTTAACATTTTATTTAATATTCATTTCATAACTTAATAATTATAGCCGTCAGATGAATGTGTTTAGTAAATTAAGACTTAATGTCAGATGTACGACGTACTGTGCAATTCTTGGAAAATGTCATTTCTGTCCTGGAGGTTGTAGAGGGTGATCCCTGCAGAGTTTTTCATGGCAGTTAATGTTTTCACTTTGTCCTGCTTTATGCTTAATTTATTCTGTGCGCCTATGTGTACTGTATGAGCTGATGCAAGCACCTCTTGTGCATGCCAGGCATATATAATAGCCTACTACGGTGGGTTGTGTATTGCATGCATGTTGGGACCAGAACTGTCTGAAAACCCCACCTCCCAGCTCTTATATCCTATCAAATCTTTGCATCTGTGGTGCCTGGTGCATAGTCACAATTTTCAGGAGGTGCACAGTGCCTCTCTATAGCTCTTTGTGAGCCCTACAAATCATCTCTGTGGCTCTGTGAAAGATCTGTATAAGCTTTTTCAAAGAAGAATAAATTAAGCATTAGCTTGCTTGCTAGTATTTTTACTGTTTTAATGTGTTCAAATTTATTGTAGTGGGGTGTGCATTTTCTCAGCCTTTGGTTTTCTGTTGAAAATGGTTTTCTAGTTAATTGTCTCTTCTTTTATTCTTAGATTATTTTATCTATTCCCTGCCTCCCAGAGAAGTGCAAGTGAGGTTCTTGTGGACCCATTCAGTTCCATTAAAGATGCCCACTCTTATTTCATGAGTGTGTTGAACTCAAAATTTTCAAGTAAATGGTAAATGGACCTGCACTTGTATAGCACCTCTCTAGTCATCTGTCCACCCAAAGCGCTTTTTAAACGGTTCATATTCACACACATTCACACACTGGTGGCCAAGGCTACCACACAAGGTGCCACATGCTTCTCAGTTACTGATGGAATAACGATCAGGAGCAATTTGGGGTTCAGTATCTTGCCCACTTCGACATGCAAACTGGAGGACCCGGGGATCGAACGGCTGACGTGCTAATGTGAGTAGTGATGTGCTGGAGCACAGTCTACTGACTGATTGATGAATATAGTTGATATTTAATGTTAAGTGTTAAATACTGTAAGCAAGACTGGAGCATGATCGCTGATAGCAATAGAATAGATATTTGTACCCACAGTCTGTGGTACTAAACCTATACAGAAACAGAAACAAAAGCATGCGGAAAAATATGGAAGAGTTCAAACATTACAGAGGCCAAAGTCATTCATAATGTTTGACTATATTTAAAGACTGTGAGAGCTGAGATGTCCCAGTATTTTGATTTTAACTAGGAAAAATGACTGCATTAAAGTCTCCCCTATTATCATTAGCTATGTTTCCATCCAAAAAGTCTCGCATTCTTCTTCTTCTACGTTTTCTGGTGGTTGGCAACCAGTTTGTAAATGCATTACCGCCTTCCCGACCCGGAGTGTGGATATCACCATGGAGAGAGGTGTGCTACGTCAGACTTAATTTAAACATAACTGTTTCCATGCCCCGTTTTGCAAATCAACATTTTTTTCTAATCAACCAAAACCCCGCTAAAGCGAGCGTATTTTAGTTTGTGTGAATCAGGGGATTTTAATTCGAATTTTGGCATTTCAATCATAATTTTCCGATGCGATACTTCTAGATGCGCATCTAAACAGGCTGATGGAAACATGGCTATTGTCAAATCTGAAAGAGTGAAAAAGAAGAAGAAGGAGGGGTTGTCGGTGTTTGGGCCATATATATTAGCAAATGATAAATTAATATTGTTGATGGTCACATTTATAACAGTATACTGCCCTTCAGGGTTCATTATTGATGTGTGATGGATTTTTTTTTTTTTTTTTTTAAAGATATGTTTTTGGGCATTTTTGCCTTTAATGGATAGGACAGCCAAGTGTGAAAGGGGGACAGAGAGAGGGGATGACATGCAGCAAAGGGCCACAGGCTGGACTCGAACCCGGGCCGCTGCGGCAACAGCCTTGTACATCGGGCGCCTGCTCTATGCACTAAGCCACCGACGCCCCAAGTGTGAAGGATTAATTGTTGTTAAAGGTCCATGTGTAGGATTTAGGGGGATATATTGGCAGAAATGGAAAATATTATAATAATTACGTCTTTAGTGTATAATCACCTGAAAATAAGAAGTGTTGTGTTTTTTGTTACCTTAGAACAGGGGTCAGCAACCTTTACTATCAAAAGAGCAATTTTTGGCCAAAAAAACTCTCAAATAATCTGCCTGAAGCCACAGAACATATTTGAGCCTTATCATGAAGGTAACAGTAAGTCTAAATTCACCTATCAACATTACAATTAGATCTATATGAGGATTTATTAGTATGTTTTACCGCAAGGTGGCTACTCTGTAGGGGGTTATTTATGATTGTTCGGTACTTTAACTTTGCAGGGTTGGCAGTAAAAGCAAACAAAGATATCCACGCACTGTTAAATTCTCTATTGTCCTCCAAGACTTTTTTCAATCTGGAATCCATAGCTAGCTTAGTTATTAATATTTATTTAACTGGTTATTCATTCCATTATGCACTTTAAATATCAGATGCCTCTTAGTCCAGGGCTCTGCTGGAACTTTCCTTACACTCTACATGTGTGCTTTTATTTATCTGTATATGTATATATGTACACATGTTTATGTATATGCATATATACTGTATGTATAAATGTGTTGTGTGTATATATATTTTTTTTAACTTTTTATGTTTATATTTTAATACTTGTATGTGTGATATGTATATATTTTTTTATCGTTATATTATTTATATTTGTAAGTGTATGATGGCACCTTGGGGTTGGGAGAAAGTGCAATTTCGTTCCCATGTACTCTGTATGTGGAAATGACAATAAAGTTGAACTTGAACTCTGACTTGAGATCCAAGACAAGCCATCTCTATTGAGGTTTGACAAAATTTATAGCAAAAGGCAATAAGCCGTATGACACACATTTAGTTGATGAAAACATTTTTTTTTATTCTGTGTGTAAGCCACACATTTTTACAGTTGAGAATGTAAGAGTCACTCAAGGGCTTTGACAATGAAAAATGAAAATGTTAAAAAAAAAGCCTTTATTAATTTCAATACAATTTTTTGCCAAAGCCACGGTGAGCCATTGGAGAGGGGCGAAAAAGCCGCATTTGGCTCCAGAGCCACACGTTGCATACCCCTGCCTTAGAATGAGCTGTTCACATTAGGCCCGTTTCCACTGAAGAAGTTCCTGGTACTATTTGGGGGGCAGGAACTACTACAGGAACGTCCTCTCGCTCGGCTCTCTCAACCGCCGTGTCTTCACTGAGAGAGCGGAGTACGAGGAAGGTTCCTGTAAAGTTACGGGCTCTGGATGTGACGTAATCGTTGCGGGACCATTTTGACCGGGGCGATGTAGGGACGTTGTTAGCTGTTAGCCGATAGCAGTATCTGTAATAACTCAGTAAATGGCCCATGAAAAAAATATTTTTTCCACCAGATGTCTTAGTTACAACATGATTGAGTTAACTGGAGTAGTTTCATGTCGTATCCGACAACGGGAGGCTTTTAACAGATGCTGTTGTGAGCTGTCCCTCTCAGCTGCAGCCACTACTGATGCTTTCTAGACATCGTGATTTCCCATAACTGAATAAATACCACACATATCAACACAAAACTGCTTTGCTAGCTCAATCATGTTGTAACTAAGATATCCACTGGAAAAAAAATTTTTTTCACAGGCCATTTAGTGAGTTTTTTTTACATGGCGGCGGAAGCTATATGAACGAGCTAACCCTTGTCAGCTGAGTTTTAAAAATGCCGGCTATTTTGTAGCTTTCTGTTCACGTCACATCCCTCCTTGAGTATATCCAATCAGCACCAAGTAATCCCCAAGCCCCAGCCAGGAGTCTTTCGGGGCTGTTCTGAGTACCTACCCCGAGGCAGGGACTTGTTTAGCCCCTGTAAAAGTTCCGGAACTCTGTCCTTAGGGGGTGGTTCCTGCGGTGGAGACACGCACCAACAGCCCCGGCCCCGTAAAATTACCCCAAAGTTCCTGCGGTGGAAACGGGCCTATAGGGAGCTTGTCACTGGGTTCATCCCTATATCTCTCCTTGATTTCTCTATCCTCTATCCTCGATCACTTGACCTGGAAATATATTGAGACTTGCCATCTTGTAGGATGTCTCAATTGAATAAATGCACTCAGAGGAATCCAAGAGTTGAGGAGAGAGGAGACTTTCAGTGGAGAGGGAAGTGAGGATAGTGAAGCCCTCACGGAAGTCTTTTACCAACCAACACAACCCCTGATGGACATCAGTTATTGATTGGACATCACAGCACTGCAGCTGATCAGACTGATGTGATTCATCACAACACCACTGGAGTTTCATACCAGAGGGAAGACAGATAATAGATTAAACCCTAGTGCATTTTTTGCAGTTTTATATTTTATTTGTTTTATTTATTTGTTTTATATTTTATTTGTTTTCTGATTCACAACCATCTAGTTAAAAATCTAAAAAAAGAAAAGGACTACAAACTACTTTCTTCATTTATTAGAAAGATTTTTCTCTTCACGATCTGTTATGTCCCTCATCAACTTTTATTATGGATATAATCAAACTCAGAGAGAGTCTGTCTGTCAGCAAGAAACACTTTTACATCAGTGATAATCATTTTCATTCAGTCATACATGAGGCTGATTATTCTTGAGTGTTGGGTTGATGAGTTACAGAATTTCAATTTTCCCTTAAATATTTGGCCTAATTATTTCCAGTGTTCAAAGACACCATAATCATATTCTGGCTTATTAAGTAATGAACTCACAATGAGAATATCAACAAATACAGATACAAATAATGAACAGACCTAAATCACATAACCGCATTCTGTATCTCTGTGCACACAGTACATATTATAAATACAGAATGCAGGTTGTTCATGTGCATGTGTTACAGAGAAGAAAACACTGCGTCGCTAACACTGATAACTGTATCTGTGTCTTTCCGTGTGTATATACGTGTGTGTGTGTGTGTGTGTGTGTGTGTGTGTGTGTATTGGCTTTTAAATTAACAATCAGAATTGGCCAACATGCCTTTTCTTAATTGAATGAATGAATATTACATACAACAAAAAGTATTGTATTTCATGTCTCCATCTGCTGGTGGGCCTTCATAGTAAGAGTATACATTCATAATATGATGTTAATTCCACTACAGAAGAGACTTGATGATCACTAAAATTAGGTGGAGAAAAAAGTAGATGTAACGATATCGGTATCGGTTCCCAGTCAAATGAGTTGTTACATATCAGCATTGCGGATATATTGGCAAAAAAATCTAACATCATGCATCCCCAAAATATATATAATCACTAGGTCCACTTGTTTTGGAGAGGACAAGACCTCTGCAGATAATTTGGCTCCTGGCAAAAACCTCCTGAATGTCTTGATCAGAAGTTATCAGAGAAAAAAAGGTGAGCACAGATTAGCAGATGCTAGGGCTAGCGGCCGATCTTCGACATGCCAAAAACCGTCAGAGTAACAGTGATTTGTATCTTGAAACTGCTCTATTCAGTGTTACTAGTTTCAATCACCTGGTCTGTTTGTTTTGGAGAGGAGGAAACCTCTGCAGATAATTTGACCCACAATAAACCCCCCTAAATGTCAGGATCAGAAATCAAGTGAGTACACACAAGCTGATGCTGGGCAAGCGGCCATCTGTGATGTGCCAAACAGGGCAGGAGAAACACTGATTTATAATGTGAAACTACTTTATTCAGTGTTTTTACTGGTTTAAATCACCTGATGTGGAGAGGAGGAGACCTCTGCAGATAATTTGGCTCATGGTGAAAACCACCTCAACAACAAACACTGAAGGAATTCTAACGAGCCGAGTTTTCAGCTAATTGCAATCTGTAATCCTCACCATCAGATTCCTCTAAATCCCCGATTGGGATTCACTGGACCACAGATGTTTTCTCATTTGTGCAGATCTAAACTGGACACGTGAAGGTTTTTCCTCTGGGTGGACGAGACTGCATGTTCTTTGTTCATCCAACAAAGGACAGACATTTTTCACTCATCTCCACAGGATCACTGTCACACTTCAGTGAGAGCCCTGCCCATGGATCCAGTTTTCAAACTTGACTGGGCACTACTGTCACAGTGACATGTGACTCTGTGATGTCACCAGGCCAACTTAAGGAGAAGCGTCTAGTCTCCATTCCCCTCTTTCTCCTGAACCTCAGGAGAGCTCTTCTTGCTCCTGAACTTCTGATGAGGTAAGACATCACACAGGAGGGCCTGCTATGCCCCTCCCCCATTTTCTCACCTCTGCATGCTCACAGCAGGAGCTGCAGCTTTGCTCTGAATGTGGCCTGCCTCCAGCAGACACTGAGGCCCAGTTTAGATGACAACAGTTTGTCTAAAAACGGAAAAGTCTGTCCTTTGCGTTTTAAAAAAACTTCTGCGTTTATATGCAACATTATTGAAACGATGCCCATTTGCACGGAGCCGCAAAATCTACTCGAAACGCTGTAGTATGCACGCCAGACCAATGGGTGGCAGTGTAAATTTGCAAAGCAACACCACGGCATGACACCATGCGCCTGCGCTGAAGCGCCTTCCTCTACTGTACAATGCGGTGATTACAAACAAAAACAAAGAAGACACAATGGCGAAAGCATGCACAGATAACTTTGTCTGGATGGACGATGAGGTGGAGTTGCTACTAGGGCTGTCAAATGATTAATTTTTTTAATCACAATTAATCGCAGAATTTCAATAGTTAATCGCTATTAATCACGTTTTGAATTGCATGTTTAAAATTCTGTTATTTTGCATTTCAAGGCAGTTTTAAGCCCATAATGTAAAGCATTTCTTACCAGAGTGTCTTAATTGGGAATCAAATGAACACAAAGAAAGAATTTCCTTTTTGACCTTTTGTATTTACTTTCAAAAAAATGCCATGTAGACCAACTTAATACAATACCTGAGTCTTCTACGATGTTGACTGGTCTGCAGTCAGTTGCCACCCATTTAGCGATTGCTTTAGTTAACTTCTTCGACATATTTTCATCCACGGGTCTGCGGCGACTCCCACACTCCAAAATGGTACTTTGGCGGCGCTGAGGCTCACTTGGCTGGGGTGCGCCAGCTGCACCTGGGTGTTTAGCGTGGAGGTGGTAACTCAAAGTCAACGTACTCTGGTGGTAGTTAAACTCCGTTTGACACAGGTTGCATTTTACTTTTCACTTGTCAACTGAACCGTCTGGAAGTTTTTTAAAGTTAAACAAGCCGTTCAAAAGTCCAGTAGCACTCTTTCCATCACCGCGGTAAGTTTACTGCAGGAAGCCGCTTCAAAGCATGACGCTACAGCTAGAGGAGCCGACTACGGGTGAGTAGAAGGGACAAAAAAGGGGAGCGTATCTATGTTTCCAGGGTTCTATGTTTCCCAGGTTCTATGTTCCCCACTTAAAGCTATAGTTTGTAACTTCTGTCGCCTCCCAGCAGATAATATGTTATTACAACTAATAAGCCGGCGGCACTTCCATGTACACTGTTACACAAGTAGCACTCGCCACACACCGTGTACACAGAGTAACACTCGCCAGTCGCCACACACCGTACACAGAGTAATACTTGCCTTTGTGGTAGGATCCACTTCTGAACCATGTCTCGGCCGCTTTTCCGCCATGTTGCTTTCTCTTTCTACCTGCGCTCTACCTCTTGCTGTGAGACTCTCCACTCTTCCTCCCCCTCCCTTCTTGTTGTGAGGAAGCATTTCCTTTGTGCCAGCGCGGGAATGTCGCCAGTCGACACACATACTAAAAATGATATATACTGAAAAATACCATGAGATGTTAGAGGAGCCGATCGGCTTAATCAGCATTGTGTCATCTCCTCTAGTAGTGGCTTGGGTGAAACGGACATTTACGGACCTGTAGAAGTTACGCACTATAGCTTTAACCCTGCAAAAAAGGTTCTATGTTCCCCGCTTACACAAAAAAGGTTCTATGTTTCCCGGGTTCTATGTTGTCCGCTCAACCAAGCGGGAAACATAGAACCCTTTTTGTGTAAGCGGGGAACATAGAACCTTTTTTGCAGGGTTAAGTGGGGAACATAGAACCCTTTTTGTGTAAGCGGGGAACATAGAACCTTTTTTGCAGGGTTAAGTGGGGAACATAGAACCCGGGAAACATAGAACCCTGGAAACATAGGGATGACCCCCAAAAGGGCTTGCGAAATTAAAATGCGATTAAAAAAAATAAACGCATTATGGATTGCATTAATATAATCACGATTAACGCATTAACGCTGACACCCCTAGTTGCTACAGTAACAGATCTACATTTCACTTCAAATCAACGGGGTGAGCAGCACAAACAGAGCTCAGCATTGTTGTTGTGATGGTCAGCATGCTTAGTGACTGGAACCGTAATGCACATGTGCGAAAAGTCTCCGTTTTCAGAGGACACGCTGCCGTTTCCAAAAAGTTGCACTCTGGAACCCGTTTCCAAAACGTTGCGTTTTCAGGCACCCAAAATGCCGCTATCATGTAAACGATCGGCCAAAACGCAACTAAAGTTTACCGTTTTCAGTTGAAATCGTTGTTGTATAAACGGGGCCTGAACCTGAACACCAGACAAGTTAGTGTGCCAAACACAAGGTCGCAGGTTCGTCTCCGGCTTGCAACCATTTGCTGCATGTCACCCCCCGCTTTCTCTCTCTCACCCTGTTTCACTCTGTCCTGTACATTAAAGGCAAAAGCCCGAAAAAATAATCTTAAAAAAAAAAAAAAAGTTGTCATGTGGAATATTTGAGGTGTGCTGGTTGATTCACGTCATTCAGCTCATGCATTGAGTAACATTACGAGTTAATGTTCCACCTTAAAAATCCCGGCAGTTGGCCCAGTGATTTAAGTTATTTTTTCTCTGACTCCATCCTTTCATTGCATATTTACAGTTTACTAATAAAACTCTCCACGATATGAACTGTAGCTTCTGCCTCAAAACCAGCCACAGCTCAGCCCTGAGCAGAGTGACCATCCTCTATTTACCAATCAGCAGACTGCAGTGTTCACAGCTCCACCTTTTAGCGCCAGATCTGTGTGCTAGGTACCCCAACAGAGGGGGTACCAAAAATAGTAACGGTTTGGAACAGTTCCATTGGTACCATCCACAAATTTTCAAAGTGGAAACAGAAAAATAACGTACCGAACTGAACCATACCCTACTGCTCGGTGGAAACGGGGCTAAAGTTCCCATTTCATCTCCTCTGTCTTTGCCCTGACTGACCACTTGGTCAGGCAAAACCTCTCTCTCTCTCTCTCTCTCTCTCTCTCTCTCTCTCTCTCTCTCTCTCTCTCTGTCCCTCTCTCTCTGTCTGTCTCTCACACACACACACACACACACACACAATGTGTGGAATCCTACCTGCCGTCTGTTTTGTTTTGTCTGCCATTTTGATACTTTGACCCACAAGTTCCCAATAATTGGAGATCTGTTTTGAGGTCAGGTCCAAGCATCGCCTTAATTTTACATACTAGCTACAACTTAAAACTGTAATTGAGACACATCTCTGTCTTGAGTTATAAGTAACAGAGAAAATTTGTCTGAACTGAGAGGATTGTAATTTATGGAGCTCAGGTTCTACTAGATGTATTTCCAGAGTGTATCCATTCAATTCTAATTAGCTGTACACATTGCTTATCACCATTTTATCTAACTATTAATTAATTAATTAATTTTTATTCCTCGTATATTGCTCATAATATAACATTTTGGTGGACAGTATGTTGTTAGCCAGAGAACAGTGGCAGGCATCATATATTATTATCTATTTTAAACAGGCTGTTAAAGGTCCAGTGTGTAGGGCATCTATTAGCAGAAATAGTTTATAATATTCATTAGCTCATAATCATCTGAAAATAAGAATTGCTTCTTCAGTGGCCCAGAATGGACAAACCAAACACTGGCTCTAGATAGCGCCATTTGCATTTTTGCGCCAGCCACTGTGGTTCTCCTTACACACTTAACACACAGGAGAAGGTTCAGTTCTGCAATCTTATCGCTAGATGCCACTAGACCCCACAAACTAGACCCTCAAGGGTGATTTAGCCATGGTGTCTAATAGCTCACTGTTATCCAGTTACTATGTGTACCTTCTGAAAATCTTTGCTGTCTTTTGGATTTTTGTTTGTGACGCAAAGTTAAAATTAATCAAATTACCTTGTACTTTAAGGCAAGTCCCTGTCGGAGTTGGGTGTGTCTCGGCACTTCTTTGAGTGAGCACTTAAGTCTCTGCTGCCACCAGTGGCGTTCAGGCGCCCCCTGCTGCCCTGTGTGGCACGTTGGCTATTCTCCGCCAATGACATCACAGAGACAGACTCAGTGTCAGACAGAACACTGTTGCTCCAGTCATTACTCCAGCTGCAGAGACAGGGAGGGGGTCATTTACTTGGAGACAGGTTTCAGACAGTTCTCTCGACCATGACATCAATATATTTCGGGTCAGATTTGTATCCCTGAGCCTTTCACTGTATTTCATTCCAGTTTGCTCACAGTCTGCATGGATTCACTTTAATTTACTGATGCAGCAGTTAATTATATATGCTTGGCAAGGGCCACAATAAAAATAATTCTTATTAATTTATTATTAATAATTATTATCTATTACCGTTATTGTGTTATCACTGCATTTTCAATGAATATGTATTTGTTGAAGTTTATGTATATGTTTGTATACAACCTGTTGTATGTTTTTTGATGTGTCTGCAAGATATGAGCAATGTCCTGATGGACACAGGGTTGTTTCCAAACAATTTGGTGTCCTAGACAAAACATCCTTGATGCTGTGCATGCTGTTCTCATTAACAGTTTGAACATTTTCCTACGCAAAGTAATGCACCGAAATTAATACATATCTTATATATTTTGAAAGGCTGCAACCACGTCACCAATGCGCTGATGGGAGTAAACAAGGAAGCAGTCTTGAGCAGTCTTGTAAGAAGGCAGGTTGCGATGGTGGATGGGTCACAAAAATGCAGACTTTTCCCCAGGAGTTTCACCTGGAGTCATGTGTTCAGAACCGCGTGAACTTTGAGTCATTTTACGATACGTCCTCACCATGTTTCCTTTCCTAAACCTAACCACAATAGCCATGTTTCCATCAGCCTGTTTAGATGCGCATCTAGAGGTATCGCATCGGAAAATTATGATGGAAACGCCAAAATTCGAATTAAAATCCCCTGATTTGCAAAAACTGAAATACGCTGGCTTTAGCGGGGTTTTGGTTGATTTGAAAAAATGTTGATTCGCAAAATGGGGGATGGAAACAGTTATGTTCGAATTAAGTCTGACGTAGTCCACCTCTCTCCATGGTGATATCCACACTCCGGGTCGGGAAGACGGTAATGCATTTACAAGCTGGTTGCCAACCAACAGAAAATGTAAAAGAAGAATGTGAGACTTGTTTTGTTTCCGGTTCTGTGGAAAACTTGCGCAAGTTTGTAGTTTTCCCCAAAGTCCGTACATTTAATGGAAACACACAGGATTCGTATTTCTTTTAATATGCATTTCCCAATGATTTGAATCACTTTTGTATGGAAACATAACTAGTGACTTTACTTCCCTAAACCTAGCCTCCACAACTTTACGGTAATTACATAACTGTATGTTAAGGACGTAATGTCATTCATGGGACGCTGTTGTGTGTGCATTTTCGTAGGATATCATACAAACCATTCTATGAGGATACATTGCAGGTAATCTGTGGGGTTGATCATTTATATTTTATAACCATTATATTATATTATAGTATTTGATTGTTTTATATTTAGTTCAAGCGGGCTTAACTTTTTTTCTGTGCAAAATCATCATACTTTTACAGATGTCTTCGCCTTGTTTTAATCCTATTCAGGATATGCATAACATAAAAACCTGGTTAACATCTCTGTATGATTATTATAAATTATCCATTATATTCCTGATCATTCAGCTCGTTCTCATCCCAAGTCATCACATATCGCCACTTTGTCAGTGGCCTTTCATGTCTACATATTATATGCTAGGTATTCTCTTGTGTTTGCTGTTGACGTTCAACAATGCCACTACCGACGCTAGTATGTCAACCGACTCTACGTTCATACGGGAAGTTAACACCAGGCTCTTGGATGAAAGTCAGGGGATTTGTTGTACCCAACCACCATCAGTTTGCCTGCTATATAGGAACTTTCCAGCTCCTCATATTACATCATTACTGGCAGCGTTTCAACCCGACGCCAGCATATCGTGGTGCAACAGGTGCCATCGGGCCACATTATGAATTGATGCCACCAGTCCCCGCATCATAGAGCTGCGACAGGTGCCATCGAGCTGATCAGCAGTGTATCATAACACCGCAGAAGGTAATGTCTGACTGATGCTACTGATGCATCAAGGGCATATTAATATGAGAAGCTGTCCCGTGCAAGATTTTTGCTGTTTTTGTAGTCTGCTTGGTAGTCACCAATCATGTTTCAGCAGCAGGTTATAGTCCGTGTGGAGAGGCAGAACACTTTGTTTTAGCTTTCCAGTGTATTAGCTTTTTTGAAATTTATCAGCATTCACATACAGATAGCTGTTTATAGAGATTAGCTGAAATGAGCGGCAAACTCAAATGTCTTAGCTGGATCTCCTAAAATTGGTTCTGAGATTAAGGAAATAGAACTAGCTGGTTTCCTTTAATATTTTGTGTAATATCAATACTATTTTTTACAATATCTATATAGAAAGGATGTGGATCTGTTGCACACCGTCTAAATAAGATTTAAAAAGATACTTATTAACTTCAGTACTAACAAAATACTGTTGGGATTCACAGGACCACAGATGATTTGTCATTTGTTAAAATCTAAACTGGAAATGTGAAGGCTTCTCTTCTCTGCATGCTCTTTGTTCTTCAGACAAAGAGAGCTATTTCTCACCTCAGTGAGAACAGTTGCCAAACTTGATTGGACAGGACTTTTACAGTGACATGTGACTCTGTGATGTCACAGGCATCTATAAGTCTGCTCCATTCAGACTCTTTCTTTTTTTCTGCTGGGCCTGGAACAGCCCAGATGCTCTCTTGCTCATGAGATGCCGAGCAGCACACACCACCTCTGGCCAACTCAGAGGCCATTGCCCCAAACCACTAAAGGGAGGGCAATTGATCACAGACTCCCTTTTTCCTGGACCACGACTTGCCCACGCTCAAGACAAAGGCAAACCTGAACCAGAGAAGTTAGATTTGCAAGCACAAGGTTTGCAACTAGCTTTCTAGCAACAAGGAGAACCAAGTGAGTTAGCACACAGCGTCTAACTCTGCAAAGGCCCTGAGCGACCAGCTTCCTCGGAGTTTCACCTTCAGAACAAGGACACAAGAAAACCGCATCTGGAACTACAGCTCTTTCCCGCCTTCCTCTGCCAGCTAACAAAGCAGCACACCATAAAGCGACTCTTTCTTCCATCCATTCAAGGATCGGTAAAGTAACAACTGGGCATAGTTTTATCACAGCTGTACAGGCTAAGCAAGACTGTTTAACCTGTTGTATGTGATTTAATGCTGTTTACTGAGTAACTGATGTGATTGTTTGCAGTCAGGTCATTGGTTAGTTGGCTTCGCCAAAGCTAAGTGTTTAGTTTGCTAAACCTACTTCTGTTTATACAGAAGTAAGTCGGCCCATTCCTCACCGTTCCTGTCATCTGACGGTTAATGGCCTCTTCATTTGCAAGGGCAAGGAGGGCATGCAATTCCTTGTCTCCTCAGTTTGCTCGTCTTTACAGTGTCTGTCAGGTTTGCGTTTCCCTCATGCTACTAGCTGCTCGCTAATTTCTGGTATCAGCTGTTTCCTGTTTATCCACTGCCAGTGGCTCATATGTGCGGCGTCATCAACAGCTTCTCCCACAAGTCATCAACAGCCCCTCCCGTTGCGGAAGGAAAATCTGGTAGTGTAAAAGGGGCTATAGATTCATTTACAAATAGGTTTTCAACAGAGCCACACCCAAAGAGGCAACTCAAACATCTGGATTATAGCCAATAGCTAGTAATCAAAATGTCCGGATTGGTAATAATGTCAGTGGTGTGGAATTGTGTTGATATCCTTACTTACTTTTATTGTAGGCTTGAGACCCTTGATTACCATCATAGACTTTCTTAAGTATTTTTAGATTCAGAGTTCTTTTTCCAGGCTTTGTCTCCTCTGTGAAAGCTTAGCATGCCTTGTCTTGTTAAACAAAATTGTGGGGGCAGGTGAAAATCGCAGTTGTGATACTGTAATGGATTCAGAGTTTGTTATTATTATAATTAGGTGTTTCCCACAGAATTAGAATCTATTTGTGGTAATAGGGGCAGGTGGGGGTTGGGGGGCAGAAACTGCTGATTGTCGCCAATCAGCTGTTAATGTCATTGGACACAGTGCTGAAGGTCCGTCTCCATAAGCTTCTCTCCTCCTGCTCTCTCTGCCCCGTTAGCTCAAGCTAACACAGCAGAAAAAAAGAGCTGCTACAGGAGCTGGTATGTGAGCACGCGGGGGAAAAATGCATTTAATTCCGGGGGCAGCAAAGCTGGAAATAGGACAGTGGTGTAAAGTGCCGCAGGGCTGCACATCCAGGAGCGACAACATGCATCTAAACACCACCAGTGTGAGGTTGTACATTGAAAATAATAGGGGCATATTTTTTGATGTGGGGTGTTCGCTGCTGGTGTGTTTTGGCCTTTATGAAGTCCAGCTGCGACCAAAGAAAATATTTTGTAATCAAGATCGAGTTATTATTTCTTTACTGAACCTAGTGAACCTTGGCTCTATCTAGGGAGCCAGCCTGCGTTTCCACCACTTTTGCACGGAACCCTTGTGATCAAGGATTTGTCATCAACAGAGGGTGTTGCACAATGCACTATGGAAACAAACAGTCGTAGCAAAATCACAGATTACATTGATTACCTGTAAACCTTTGTTCTGTTATTACAGATGTTTGTGTTTGCCCAAAAAACAAGCATGGATCAATTCATTGTGAGAACACTGCACAAGCTTTTTTTCCAATGATTTCTATCTTGACCTCTCCATCCTCTCTTCAAACCATTAGAATATGACACGCCTACTGTGGGCCCAATCTGAGCTCTTCTCACCATTAGTGACACCTATGTCCTGAACAGTGATGCATCAGGAAACATTACAACAGTAAAACACAGAAACATTTGTGGCTGTGCAGATAGAGTTGCTGGTCTGCTGTGTGGTGCTGTTAGACCAAGTTCTGATAAATTAAAACCAAACCAAATTAACGAAGCTCAAAAATATATAATATAATATAATAATATTTTAAGTGCTTCCTCACCTTTGGCTGGAGATGTGGGTGAATGTGGTGGGTTCACACGCAGAGAAAGCATTTTTGCATGTGGAGAAGGTTGTTTCTGTCTCCCCTTCAGCTGCATGCTGCACAGTTGACCCATTACACTGCTAGAGAAAGAGGAGCAAAAAACAGATAAACGATTGACATGTGTGTACAGATTTAACAAGTTTTGATAACTTTTATATAACACCAACAAGTAACAGCATACATTGATAAGCTGCAAATCTTTAAGAGGCAAGTTCGAAATCTGACGTCCTCTGGCTGAGCTTGCCAGATTGGGGCCAGCACCATTATTGGTATTGTTGTTCCTCTTATTCCTCAGGCTCTGCCTCAGACGGTCATGGAGCTTCTTTCTCTGCTTCCTGTTTGTGGAGAAAACAAACAAGATTGTAAAGGAGCCCAGATCGCAACTGGACAACATGTCTGAGGCGAAAGTTCCAAATGTACCTAAAGAGATGCATTTACCCCCAAATCCTTTAATGTTACAATGGCTTGACTGTAGTAATGGTAATGTATGTTTTTTTGTTGCATATTGAGGCCAGTACAAAAAAAAACTCCACAATATTGTTATTGTGTCCAATAGCACCACAGAGTCCCCAGACGTCTCTCAGCTGCTTTGGTTTGGCTGTACCCCTGATCATTACTATGCAGATGATGTCTTGCTCTATTTATTTGTGAAACCTTGAAAACTTTCTGATCTGGTTACTTTACATAAGTGTCTGAGGGTCAGTGCCTAGATGTCTTAGTCTTCTGCAGCTAAATCACAACAAAACTGAAGCATTGTTGACCCTCCACTCCCCCATTCACACATTTAGAAGTTTACATAAGGCCACCTGGCTACTAACTCAAACTTGGTTTCCAAAGACCTCAGGGTCATTTTTGTTGTTCAGTCTTGACTTTTGTAATTTCTTGTAGTACGTTTAAATCCAGACACTCTAAGACACTCATTATGTTTACATGCACGGTTAAGTCAAGCTACGGTTATAGCTCAACTAGGCCATTTAATTGGACTTACTGTCCTTGTCCCAGTATACAAGCATGGGATATATTGACTTAAGTATGTCTGACTCCACTATGATAGGTGATGATATGCCCCCTTCCAGCTCATTAGTGTTGGACCTTTTTCCAGTTGACCTATTACGTCACCGACCAAACAATCAACAAACAAGTTAGTGGTTAGCTAATAGTTAGTTAGTTACTGCAGTTGGCTAGCGGCAAAGTGGTACCACGGTGGACAACTTTACAGCTCTGTACATTTCATACATGCTGTGTGCTTTACTCTTTTTTTTGTTCTCTTCTTCTGTTACGCATTTAATGCTATTCAATTTTCGGTCAAACACAGTTTCCAGGCAGAAACTGTGGAGCATGCACAGAGCGCCTCAGCTAGATGGGTGCAATTGACTGTATACATTCAGGAGTAATTTGACGCCCAATCATATTATCTGGATGTGTTAGTCCGACTTTGAGAAATTCAATTTGGCATGATTTCAGTTAGACTAACATGTTTACATGTATTTTAAAAGTCCAGTTTTTTTGTGCTTAGAGTTCAAGACATGGGCTAGCTGAGCTTTGCTGTCTTGGTTCCCAGGTTATGAAACAGTCTCCCTCTGTGAATCAGGTCAGCAACCTGATAGCTGAGTATTTCAAATCTCATCCTAACACCTTTTAGACATTTTACTGATGATTCATTGCCCTGATTGAGGTTAACTGAGCAAATATTTATTTTCTAATTCACATACTTTTTTGTTTTTGTCTATTTGTTAGGATGTACTTATTCTTCAATCCGCTATTTTGTAACCCAGCCTTTGACACATGCTGAGCAAAAAACGTACTTACTTTACTTAGTTAGTACTGACATTTTGAAACACAACACAGTTCACTGTTGAGAATATTTGGGGACTTGAAGAACTATTGGGCACGATAAAAAGTCATAAATTAAACATAAAAATGTGACATGAATTACTTTGTTTTGCAGTAGGCAACCACACACATGATTCCAACGACTAGGAGTGCAATGCAGATTCCTGTTATTGTTAAAATACGTTTCTGATACAGCTCCTCAGCTTCTGAAAAAGAAGACAGTCCAATCTTAAAACTTCCGGTGTACAACACACACACACACACACACACACACACACACACACACAAACAGACACATACACATACACATTAAGAAGATTACAGCCATAAACCCAAGCAATAAGAAAATGCTTTTTACATTTACAGCAACCAACAGTCCAAATGCATCCTTGTTTTACAAGTCCTTTGCTAGTATTGATGTGATTAAAATCTAATCTATTTAGCTGGGAGACACGGTGGCCCTCATTCATAAAACTTTAATAGCAGCCAAAAAAGGTGATTATGACTGGCTGTGGTCACGTACAGTTATTCTTTACAGTACTTCTATATGTAGCCAGTCTGATGGACCAAAGCATTTACATGAGTGCTTAAAGTTGTACTCCAGTGTCTTAGTATTGCACTTCCACAAAGTTCAGGACTAATGAGAGAGGGTTTTAAAAAGAATGGCCAAAATGGAAGCAGCAGAGACTAAGATATTCTGACTTTCAGTTCCCAGTATGGGTCAAGCTTCAAAAACATTAGTTCTGTTAGACTTCACATAGTGCATCTGAATAGTCTCTTGACCTGACATCATAGTGACATCATCAGGGTTGTTCTCCCAGATTTGACATTTCTTGTATTTCTTAGAAAATTGATTAAATCAAATTATACAGTTGTTTAAATCAGTGTCCCTTTAATATAAGGATCTGATAATGTGTTTACATGCTCTGACTGAGAGCCTAACCAACACATTGCCCTGTTTTAGCTTATTGCAGGTGCATTTGTATCAGTGTATGTGTCTGTACAGAAATATATGTTTGAGGTCATTTGGAAACAGTAGGGATGCACAATGTTGGATTTTTTACCAATATCCAATATGTCGATATATAACAATTCAATTCACCAATAACCAGTGCCAAATCAATATATCCACTTTTTTCCCCACCTAATTTTAGTGATCATCAAGTCTATTCTGTAGTGGAATTAACATCATATTATGCATGCATACTTTTATTGTGATGGCTTAATAGCAGATGGAGACATGAAATAGAATGCTTTTTAATGTATGTCATACTCATTCATTGCGCAAAGTAAGAAAAAGCATGTTAGCCGATTCTGATAATCAGTTTTAAAGCCTATATCTGCCAATACAGATAACCTGCCCATATTATCATGCAACCCTAAGGAACAGTGTCTCTCTTTACAGATATTGGTCACAGTTATTTTAAAACAGAGTTTATGTTTAAGGCCTCGATCACAACAAAAGTGTTTAAGCAGCTAGAGGTGGCTTTTTATAGTTGTTTTTAATGAGAATGAGGCTTTTTGCTCGCTGTTTTTGCATTGCTGCGTACCTCACGTTTAAGCGCTTTGCTGGCGTTTTTATTGGAGCGCCCTGAACTCCTCAAGTTGAAAAACTTCAACTCCGAGTGGAAACACAGCCCATGTCATCTCCACTTTTTTTCTCAGTGTCCAATCAGATGATCTGACAGGCGAGCCTTCTGTGGTGGTCACGACAACAAGTTTACAGTTGGTGGAGGGGAAACTGGTGGTAGCGGTTGCTGGATATCCACAGCTATACAACATTACAAACTGTAGTTACTATGTGTCGCGCGAGCGGATAACACATCTGCACGCACGCAGATCTCTCTCTCGTGTAAATTATTTCGTGTCACGCGCGCAGATTTCAACTTCGCGCACATATTCAGCAACAGAGTGAAGCAGAGGCAGGTGCGAGTGAGTAAAAAACAGCAGCGCCACACAACAACACTGAGCAGCTGCTTTGCACGCGCTGGCTCGCTCCTGCTCTCATTCTCTCTCTCCCCTGTGCCTGCTCGCGGTGGAGCTCTGCTCGCTCGAAGCAAGGACTTTGACACTTTGGGGGCGGAGACCAAGGCTGACCCCGGCCCTCTTATGACTGGTCATTTTCCAGCCCCCCACGTTGGTGCCTTTTCGGTTTTCTGCTGATGACAGCTTCCGTGACAGACAGGAAGCCCAGTGGGTGTTTTTTGGTTTGTTTAGCTAACTAGCCTGGTAAGAAGCTACACGCTGACTATGAGGGAGAAAAACACACATGGAACTTGCTATGGGTTGGGGAACTGCAATAGGCTACATACTTCCATGGGAAATACGGGCTAGAGTGATGCACCATCAAAGTGATTTATTAGTTCTCATCTATTAAAGGTAGAGTCTGGAGTTTTGTTCGTTGCAGTTTGTAAACAAAACATTCAAACTGGGCCCCTCTTCTCTGGCTCAACTGTGTAGCATCCTGCCCCAGACAGCAGCAACAGCAGTTGGACCGTAAAGGAAAGGAATTACAGTCTGAGTGAAGCGCTGGAGCCATGGGCCGATACCCAGCCGTCACCAGCAACGGGAGCCTCCAGTGTTTTGTTGCAACGGGCAGGAGGGCCGTTGTGGTGAGCTGGGAAGCAGGTGTTAGCGGCGGATGCTAACCGCTACCGCTAGCCGAAGTTAGCATCGAGCTAGCTCACCACAACGGCCCTCATACTTGTTACCAGTCGAGGCTTTAGTTGTCGGTGACGGCCGGGTATACGCCCGCGGCTCAAGCGCTTCACTCGGACTGTATTTCTTTTACTTTGCGGTTCTGCTGCTGTGAGAGAGACGTGCTAGCACTCGCTAACATCCGGGACAGTTAGTGGGGCTAGTAGCCCTCCTACTCTGCTGCACGTAGATACATCTGAGCTCTGTCATCAACACATTAATACTGATAATAGTAATAATAAGCCACCAAGCTGGACAATGGACTGCCAGACGTTGTCCTTTAATTCATTGTTCATTAAATCATCCCGTTTTTTATCAAAAAGGACGTGGTGCTGTGAAATTATCAACCTTTATCCCATACTGTCCTGCCTGACTGGATTTCGGACTCTCCTGGTCTGCGCGACTATAAACAATTTCATTGGCCCAGCTGTGTAGTTCCGCCGGCAAATTCCGCGGGGGTCAAAGTCTGGGCGGAAACTGTTTTCACCGCACGAAAGTTCCGCCCCAGTGTGCAAACTTCCATAAGAACCCATGAAATCAACTTTTATATTTTTCCGCGAAAATAATCTGCGCAGATATTCGACTCAATGAGAATGGACTTTTAAATTGATTATTATTATTACTATTATTACTATTAATGTGTTGATGACAGAGTTCAGGTGAAGTTACGTGCAGCAGAGTAGGAGGGCTACTAGCCCCACTAGCTGTCCCGGATGTTAGCGAGTGCTAGCACATCTCTCTCACAGCAGCAGAACCGCAAAGTAAAAGAAATACAGTCCGAGTGAAGCACTTGAGCCGCGGGCGTATATCCGGCCGTCACCGACAACTAAAGCCTCGACTGGTATGAGGGCCGTTGTGGTGAGCTAGCTCGATGCTAACTTCGGCTAGCGGTAGCGGTTAGCATCCGCCGCTAACACCCGCTTCCCAGCTCACCACAATGGCCCTCCTGCCCGTTGCAACAAAACGCTGGAGGCTCCCGTTGCTGGTGACGGCTGGGTATCGGCCCATGGCTCCAGCGCTTCACTCGGACTGTAATTCCTTTCCTTTACGGTCCAACTGCTGTTGCTGCTGTCTGGGGCAGGGTGCTACACAGTTGAGCCAGAGAAGAGGGGCCCAGTTTGAATGTTTTGTTTACAAACTGCAACGAACAAAACTCCAGACTCTACCTTTAATAGATGAGAACTAATAAATCACTTTGATGGTGCATCACTCTAGCCCGTATTTCCCATGGAAGTATGTAGCCTATTGCAGTTCCCCAACCCATAGCAAGTTCCATGTGTGTTTTTCTCCCTCATAGTCAGCGTGTAGCTTCTTACCAGGCTAGTTAGCTAAACAAACCAAAAAACACCCACTGAGCTTCCTGTCTGTCACTGAAGCTGTCATCAGCAGAAAACCGAAAAGGCACCAACGTGGGGGGCTGGAAAATGACCAGTCATAAGAGGGCCGGGGTCAGCCTTGGTCTCCGCCCCCAAAGTGTCAAAAGTCCTTGCTTCGAGCGAGCAGAGCTCCACCGCGAGCGAGCACAGGGGAGAGAGAGAACGAGAGCAGGAGCGAGCCAGCGCGCGCAAAGCAGCTGCACAGTGTTGTTGTGTGTGTCGCTGCTGTTTTTTACTTGCTCGCACCTGCCTCTGCTTCACTCTGTTGCTGAATATGTGCGCGAAGATCAAACAAGTGCGCGCGGCAGTTGAAGTCTGCGCGCGTGACACAAAATAATTTACACGAGAGAGAGATCTGCACGCGTGCAGATGTGTTATCCGCTCGCGCGACATATGACACAAATATAACGCCTTAGTTACCACCATCTCAACAATAAACAGCAGGCGTGGAGGAATATAAGTGCAGTACTTGAAATGGCCACAATGGAGGCAAAGCTCCTGGACCAACTGGTGGTACGAGGAGGATGTGTCTGCAGACCTGGAGACTGCAGATTCAGACCTGCAGATCTGGACCCGCAGTTCTAGACCCCTTTTATTTCGCGACAGCGCCCTCTATTTCATTGGAAGCCAACATACTATTACAACTACTGAATATGGACGACGATGATCCGAGTGTGAGTATTGAATGTGAATCACATTATTTGTTTAATGCCATCAAACTATTTTGTTGACTTGAATTAGACAGCGAAATTGATGTTTTACAGTGATACGTTTAAAATGATATGACTGTCTTTACCACGATAGTCTGAAAGGCACATCAAATATGGGTTAAAGTAGTAGGTAATAGTTTAGCTTGTTAGCAATGAACTGTTTGACCTGCGCATTTTGTTTCATGAAACCGAAGCACGATGACGAATAATTTTAGCATGTGCTTTAAATTAAACATGAATAAATGATTAAAGCAATGAAGTGGATGATATGAGAAAAACATCTATAGGCTTACGTTTTCATACAAGCATGAAACTGTTTACATATTGGCAATTAGTGTACTTTATGCTAAAAGTTAATTTTGTATTCATGTATATCATACAATACACCTACACACGTTTTTCCTTTATTATTCATAATATTATATATCACATGTGTTTATATCACTACATTGAAGATCAGAAATGTATTTTTGTCTATTATTAGGTTTTGGCCTTGTTTATGTGTGTAAAATGGTTGAAAATATTAACTTTGACTAATTAGGCACTCTCTTTGGGATCAAAAGGCAGATGAGGAAGGAAGAGGCACTATTCAAATGATAGGTAATGTTGTTAATATGTTGATATAATAATGTATTTGCTATGCTCCAGAATCTTAAGTATTTCAGTGTAGACTGTGATAGGTATTTAAATTTTTTTTTTAAGTGTTTCTGTTTTCAATTTTGTGATATGTTTGATTTCTTTTTTTTCTCTGCAGATCTCCCTGATGTGTGATGTAACCACTGCATACAATAAAACATTTCAAACCATTTCAGTATTTCACAGCCTTTGTTTCAAATTCCCACAACAAAAGTGAGGACTGGACACCCAAGACCAGACACTTCCTATTATATGTTGTAACAGGTTTGATCAATGCAGTGCAAGTTTTTGGCATGCCAGTCAGAGCAGTCTGATGAATATTAAGAAATAAAGAACTAAAATAGTTGGATCAAACCATACAAAACAACCAGCAAACAATAATAATGCAGAACAGCACCCAGGCATAAATCAACAATTAAATCTTGGTATTTTTATTCGGGTGTAATTAAATTTTAAAATTGTAAATTGTAATAAAGAACTGCAGGTCTGAATCTGCAGTCTCGGGGTCTGCAGAGACATACTGTTGGGGTGGTTTCCTCCCCATGATACACCTTCTTTTTTACAGTCTCATGTGCCCACACAGATCTCCGTTTCCCTGTACCCAACAAGCTATTTGTTGACAGCCTCTCACCCTCAACCAAAGCTTTAGCAAGTACGCTCTGCCCGTCCATTTTAGGAACTAGATACTAATTATTGTCAAATAAATTAGTTAAAAATGAATTAATAAACTGTAGATTGATAACACAGGAAGGTTAGGACAAGGAAGTGATGGGGTGGTTGCCTGGCAACAAAAAAAAAGACAGCAAGCGTTTTTTTTTACTAGTGGCATTTAATTTTTTTCATCATTTTTTTTAAAGGCAGTGCGGTGCGCCTTGTGTTGTGCAACCTGCAAAACACTTTCTGTGTGATCGGGCTGAAGTCATGTCTTGTGTTAAAGAAAAAGGATTATCAGCTGATCATCACAACATCAGATATTTTATATATATATATCCATTTAAATTCTCCTTTTTTCCTAGAATTGTCCTCCATCGTTTATCAATGCTGTTTTAAAAGCATAAAGCTTGAGACAAATGACTGCATATTTTAGTGAGTTAGGTTTCTCTTTGCTCTGTTGTTTATCAGTTTTAGCAAATCAACTAAGCAACTAAGTTCCAATCCTTCTTTATGCTAATTCTCTCTGGGATTTTTGGAAGTCCTGTTTTCTGACTGTATTTTAGTGGGATAATATTAAGATATTTCTTATGCTGGCAAACACAGTGTGCACAACAAAGCTTATTCGCATGTTTCATACCAAATGATACATTTTTTAAATGAAACAGTCAGTACATATGAGGAGCAGTTAAATACATAGATCTAATGGAGGTGGAAACAGGAAGGCAGATGGAAGGAGATGGGTGGAGTTAGAGGGACAGTGATGCTGTTCTATTGTCTCATGCTGAGCAACAGAAAATGCGGGGCGGGAGAGCTGAAGGGGTGTGGACATACAGCATCAGAAATGTACAGCATCTTTGGCTTTCATGGTGTACTCAAATAAATCAGCAGCCTTTGGATTGTTTACCTGATTAAAAAAGGCACCTGTGACATTTGATGTCAAAATAATAACTTGTAGATGTATCACAGTGCTTTGAATAAATATTGTTCACGTGTTGGTTTATTTTTGATTGCTGTAATATAAGTACAATGTGATATCGGTAAAGGCTGTATGATCCCTTCATCTGGCAAGAGAAGACTAGCTTTAGTAGAGGGCTTTAGCTTACAGTCTTACATCTGCAAACTAGGAGGAAGGAACAATCCATACCCATAAATTCAATTCCAAGATGTTCTGTCAATGCAGAAAGGTGACAAAAAAAAAGAAAATTTGATTTTTCAGATGAGATGATAATATCTGTAGTTCTCACATATGTGTTTTTAAGGTAAAAGAGATGTACTCAGATTTAGCTTGATGAATTAAGGTTAACACAGTCATTATACACACATGCTACACTGTAGACTGTCTATATGTATTTGTATAAACATTACGTATCTCAAATCTATCTTAAAGGTACAGGAAACAACTATAGTAACACCTAAAAATCAGCAAAGTTTATTCTGACTTTTCTAAAAGATATCAAGACACCAGGGACTAGTTTAACACAAGAAAGCAAGTGAAACATTTGCCTGTGCCAAATACTGATTGAGTAACAAAAGGCTACACCTGAGGAATGACACCAACTAAAGCATCATAAACTCAACTAGAATTACTGCCTAACGGTTGTACAACTCCGCAAACCTGTCAAGTTGCAAAAACATGTATGCTTCAGATACATCTTCCCCTGGCAACACAGAGGATCCATATTATCAGCACAGTCTCAAGATGGACACCTAAGATTAGAGTCACCAATTCAGTATCTGACCAAATGTCTCCCCCTCTGTTCCTGAAATATGACGTTGAGTAATGGCCAGAAAAGTGTTTTTGCAGAATGTTATGATGTCATAGTGAAGTTGACCTTTTACCTTATGGCTATATTAAATGTCCAAGTGGACGTTTGTGACAAATTTGATAAAAATTTCTCAAGCTTTCTGTTTCACTGTGTCTATTTGCAACCCTAATGCCAATCAAGAGTGTTGATATTGGACAGTTACATTCACTGATGTCTTTTAACATGTTAATTGCAAGTCTCTGACAGGTCAGGTCTACTGCATGAAAGTCAAACATGCTACAAAGTCATCACATGTTTTCTCTTTCACTTGGAATAGACTCCTTGTAAGTTTAATTGTGAAATATCTGCCAAATGTTTCACCTGTAACGGTCCTGCAACACTTACAGGAAATAGGCATGGGTATTCTGTCAACACTGACAGCCAATCACACATCAAAGGAGACATCCTAAACCATTTTATGTGTGTGATTAATACTGCCACTGTTTTATATTCCAGTGCGTGAACCAAGAAATAAAATTGAAAAAAATGATGAAATTTCAGTAAAAAAAAATCAGAAATATAAGAAATTACAGCAGCTTTTTTCCTTGCTTCAATACCTAGTTATTTACGAATTCATAATTTTCAGTTTCCTGTACCTTTCTATACTACTGGTGAAAGTATGTATTCCCAACACAACACCAATTCTGAGACACGACTACTGCAATGATCTGGCTTGTTGCATGAGTTCCATCAGTGTGCTTGCATTTCTAGACTCTGGTGCCAAATAGTTAATAGACAGTCAGTTAGTGGAACAGGGATACACTTAACAGTTAACACTCTAATTTTAGCATGCTTTGATGATCATGCACAATTCCCAGCACAGACATAAGTCCCATTTCCACCAAGCAGTCTGGTAAGGTTCAGTTCAGTTCAGTTTCCATTTCCACTGTGAAAAGTTGTAGATGGTACAAATGAAACCATTCCTTACTGTCCCCATTTTTGGTCTCTCTGTTGGGGTACCTAGCACACAGATCTGGTACTGCAAGGTGAAGCTAGAAACACTGCAGTCCATTGACTGGTCAATAGAGGCCGGTCACTCTTGCTCGGGGCTGAGTTGTGGCTGGTTTTGTGGCACTGTTAATTCAGTTTTACACATATTAGTAAACTACAACAATAAAATGAAAGGATGTTTTGATGCCTGTCGCAGCAGCTGTAGACTGAGAAAAAAATAATTCAGTGGGCCAACTGCCCAACAGTTAAGATGGAATGTTTACTTGTAATGTTACCCAATGCATGAGTTGATAATGTGAATCCATCGGCACACCTTAAATTTCAATATGACAACTTTTCCATTAGTTCATATTGTCTCTCTTGAATGACATACACTTTTAGTAATGAGTGGATCCTCAAGCATTTAAAAAAATATATTCATTTTGACCAGATTATGTGAACTGCATGTATTCTAATCCTCACTTGAAGAATAAAAATGTTGCAGAGCATTGTCCCTGTGGGCTCTGGCAACACGAAACCCCTGAGCTTGCCTGAGAGGGACTTAATGCACAAACCAACATTTTTTTAAGTATCCCATGGAGAGAGACTCTCACTGCAGCCTGTTCTTTTTTGCTTTTAAAATGTCATTGTGCCCCATTCTGTGGATGAAAAATGAGGTTTACACTTCCCTCTGTGTCAGAGGTGATGAGGAAATACAGCGAGTGCTGGACAAGCATAGAGTGACAACCCCGCCTACATTTAAGTGTACCATCTGCAGTGGAAACGCTAAACAAACCAAGGGTCTATATACCATGTCTGAAGGGTTACTTTTGGTTCCAAAGGTACCATACCAAACGTGTTTGGTGGAAACGGGGCTATAGGGGTCATTATCAAGATTTTTAAAATTTGTGAAGCTGTTAGTCTTTATACTTGATTGTTTAGAAATAAATCATTAATACAAACATAGTATATTAAGAAAAAACATTTGTAGAGCAAACATTTAACAACAAAAGAGTGCAAAGCTGCAAAGCTGCTCTTATTTTGATCACACTGTGATGTGTTTTTGCAGTGAGGGCTGTCTTGCTTTTTCCAACAACACACCATGCTGTGAATTTGAGACTTTCCTCACCAGAAAAACACAAATGCTTAAAACAGCTTTCTGGTTGTGCAAATAATGGCTTTCCTCTTTTGGAAGCAAGGATGTAAGTGGTAAAACCTTGCTATAGAGCTGTAAAACCTCTTAGAGAGGATAACCAACTAATTTTCTGTGCCTGACCCTAACCCTTTATGATAGCAATGGCAGGTTGTAACAGTGATGTTGTCCTGACAATAGGCCCACCTGATCAGAAAATACTGTAATTGGCATTTTGGAAGGCAACGACAAACAACTGGTTTTGTCATGTTGTATGGAGGATTTGTTGTGTAAATGGCAACTAATGGAAAAAAGAGAGGTGGCACTTTAAAAGGGAAATCTTTGGCTTAAAGGAACATGTCATTCCCCAAATGACCATTTGTATATCAGTTACTCCCCCGTGCTATATTGAATTTGTGAGGAGAACTTTTTTTTCCGCATGCTTGTGGTAAACAAAGAATTCAAAACCAGAGAAACTTGTTGAATTCTTGACTGAATTCAAGTAAGAGGCAGGAAGTGGGGGGTGTAGGACATTGAAAAAAAAATCTATGTATAACACAAAATTTTAATGAAAGTCAACAAAATTGCCATGGACTGTCAAAATGACATAAAAACTATAAGTCCACTTGACACAGAAAGTTGTGTTTTGAGTTAATATAACAAAAAATTATAAAGCTGATTTTGCCTAATTAGTTTAAGGCCTTGGCGGTCCGATCCTCGGCTATGGAAGTTGGCTCTTGGGACATGGAATGTCACCTCTCTGGCGGGGAAGGAGCCGGAGCTTGTGGAAGAGGTTGAGCGCTACCGGTTAGATATAGTCGGCCTCACCTCGACACATAGTTCGGGCTCTGGAACCCAAGTCATTGAGAGGGGTTGGACTCTCTCCTTTGCTGGAGTTGCTCCGGATGAGAGGCGGAGGGCCGGAGTGGGCTTTCTGATAGCCCCCAGACTCTCTGCCTGTATGTTGGGGTTCACCCCAGTAGACGAAAGGGTTGCTTCCCTGCGCCTTCGGGTCGGGGAACGGGTCCTGACTGTTGTCTGCGCTTATGCGCCGAACAACAGTTCAGAGTACCCGCCCTTCCCCACTGGGGACTCCATTGTTCTGCTGGGGGACTTCAACACTCACATGGGCAATGACAGCAGGACCTGGAGGGGCGTGATTGGGAGGAACGGCCTGCCCGATCTGAACCCGAGTGATGTTCAGTTATTGGACTTCGTGGACTATCATTTGACCTGCGGCCGTATGTTCTGGACGCTTGGGTGAAGAGAGGAGCAGAGCTGTCAACTGATCACCACCTGGTGGTGAGTTGGATCAGGTGGCAGGGGAGGATGCCGCGCAGACCTGGCAGGCCCAAACGAGCAGTGAGGGTCTGCTGGGAACGTCTGGCGGAAGAACCTGTCAAGATGATCTTCAACTCCCACCTCCAGGAGAGCTTCGACTGCGTCCCAAGGGTAGAGGGGGACATTGAGTCTGAATTGGCCTTGTTCCGCTCTGCCATTGTCGAGGCGGCTGTTGTGAGCTGTGGCCGCAAGGCCGCTGGAGCCGCCAGGCTGAAGAAGGAGGCCTACAGGGCATGGTTGGTCTGTGGGTCTCCGGAAGCAGTTGACGCGTACCGGCGGGCCAAGCAGAGCGCAGCAGCGGCAGTCACGGAGGCAAAATCTCAGGTGTGGGAGGAGTTCGGTGAGGCCATGGAGAAAGACTATCGATCAGCTCCAAAGAGGTTCTGGCAAACCGTCCAGCGCCTCAGGGGGGGAAGGCAGCAACTTACATTGTTTGCAGTGGGGGCGGGGAGCTGCTGATATCAACTGGGGACATTGTCGGGCGATGGAAGGAATACTTTGAGGAGCTCCTCAATCCCACCAACACGTATTCCAGTGAGGAAATAGAGCCGAGGGTCTCGGGGGTGGGTTGTTCAATTTCTGGGGCAGAAGTCGCCGAGGTAGTGAAGCAACTCCGCGGCGGCGGAGCCCCGGGGGTGGATGAGATTCGCCCTGGATATCTCAAGGCTCTGGATGTTGTAGGGCTGTCCTGGCTGACACGACTCTGCAACATTGCCTGGACATCAGGGGCAGTGCCTCTGGAGTGGCAGACCAGGGTGGTGGTCCCCATCTTCAAGAAAGGGGACCAGAGGGTGTGTTCCAACTACAGGGGGATCACACTCCTCAGCCTACCTGGCAAGGTCTACTCCAGGGTGCTGGAGAAGAGGGTCCAGTCGATAGTTGAACCTCAGATTGAGGTGGAGAAATGTGGTTTTCATCCCAGACGCGGAAACGTGGACCAGCTCTTTACCCTCGCCAGGGTGCTGGAGGGGGCATAGGAGTTCGCCCAACCAGTCCACATGTGTTTTGTGGATTTGGAGAAGGCTTACGACTGTGTCCCCAGGGGCATCCTGTGGGGGGTGCTCCGGAAGTATGGGGTTGGTGGCCCCTTGCTAAGGGCCATCCAGTCCCTGTACCAAAGGAGCGCGAGTCTGGTTTGCGTGGCCGGTGAGGGTTGGACTCCGCCAGGGCTGCCCTTTGTCACCGGTTTTGTTCATAACTTTCATGGACAGAATTTCTAGGCGCAGCCAAGTGGTGGAGGGTGTCAGGTTTGGTGACGGGAGGATCTCGTCCCTGCTTTTTGCGGATGACGTGGTCCTCCTAGCTCCATTGAACAGTAACCTCCAGCTCTTGCTGGGACGGATCGCAGCCGAGTGTGAAGCAGCTGGGATAAGAATCAGCACCTCCAAGTCTGAGGCCATGGTCCTCAGCCGGAAAAGGGTGGATTGCCCACTCCAGGTCGGGGGGGAGGTCCTGCCTCAGGTGGAGGAGTTTAAGTATCTCGGGTTCTTGTTCACAGTAGGATGGAGTGGGAGATTGACAGGTGGATTGGGGCGGTGTCAGCAGTGATGCAGGCGCTTAACCGGTCTGTTGTGGTGAAAAGGGAGCTTAGCCAGAAAGCGAAGCTTTCGATTTTACCGGTAAATCTACGTTCCAAAACTTACCTATGGTCACGAGCTCTGGGTAGTGACCAAAAGAACGAGATTGCGAGTACAAGTGGCCAAAATGAGTTTCCTCCACAGGGTGGCTGGGCTCAGCCTTAGGGATAGGGTGAGGAGCTCGGATATCCGGGAGGGACTCGGAGTAGATCCACTGCTCCTCCACATTGAGAGGAGCCAGTTGAGGTGGTTCGGGCATCTGGTAAGGATGCCTTCCAGACGCCTCCCTTGGGAGGTGTTTCGGGCATGTCCAATCAGGAGTAGACCTCGGGGCCGCCCCAGGACACGCTGGAGGGATTACATCACCCGGCTGGCCTGGGAACGCCTCGGGGTTCCCTCGGAAGAGCTGACAAAAGTGGCTGGGGTGAGGACTGTCTGGGCTTCTTTGCTGAGGCTGCTGCCCCTGCGACCCGGACCTGGATAAGCGGAGGACAACAATTACGAGTACGAGTTTAAGGCCAAAAAACAACACTACCATTGTGCACTTTACACATTGGCTTGTTGGGGCTAAATGGGTTGAGTTTCCCAGCATGCTGTGAGACAATGTGTTTAAGGCCATAAGCTGAAGAAAACTGTTTAAATGGGTTCTAAATCACTCATGTTACCCATTACACAGAGATTAGCATTCACATATCTCGCAGTTGTTCTAATGGTTTACAGTTAATGTTGTGAAAAGAGACATTTTGCACCATAATTTAAGTAGCATACACAGTCACCTCCCGCCTATGTGGATAGTAGAGTGCGTACATGAAGTTGTGTTGAGGTGAAATAAAAAGCATTTCCTGGTTCAGAACTCATCTCTTTGCCTTCATCTCTTTGCCTTTGAAGTAGAGCAGGTCATCCACAAATCGGAAGATCAGCGGTTTGATCTCGGGCTCCTCCAGTCTGCATGTCAGCATCTTTGAGCAAGATACTGAACCCCAAATTACTCCCGATGATGCTTCCGTTGGTGCGTGAGTGTGTTAAAAATTGAGTAGCAGGTGGCACATTGTATGGTAACCTCGGCTACCTGTGTATGAATGTGTGTGTGAATGGGTGAATGTGACTCGTAGTGTAAAAAGTGCTTTGAGTGGTCAGATGACTAGAAAGGCGCCATACAAATGTAGGTCCATTTGCCATTTTGGCAACTAGGATTATTAAGATTACCACAATATATTTTTATAATTCAATGAATGTTAAATGTGAAAAACTGCAAAATTTGTACTCAATGTAGTTATGTTCATATGTCAAAGAATCTAATGCTCAAACAACAAAAAAGAGTAACTGACATAAAATTCCTTTCAGACAAGGGTCGTGTGACACATTTATTTTGTGTCTGGTGTACTCAAAACTTTTATGTAACTGTATTGTACTACACTAAAAGTTTTGAGTGCAAGTCATTTCCAAAAAAATGTTTAAGTTGAGTGAGTGAATTGAGGTTTATAGTATACCTATATAACCAACAAACTGACACTGTGTCCTCTTAACAGGTACTCAACTTATGGTAAACTGCAGCAATTATTGCATTCATGAAAATGGCGATACCTGCAGCTCTAAACTGCTGAAGATATATTTCTAGCAAATGGATGGCATAGGTCGGATTGAAACTGCATATCCAAAACTGCAGGTCTGGAGCAACTGACACTGCAGTCCTACAAGGGATTTGTATCAAAGACACTATTTGTCTTTGTTTGATTCATCACACGTGTGTATTTGTCCTTTCTTTTATATGAAAAATAAATTCACTAGGAAATGAACAGGATCCAGTTAGGTAAAATGGTCATTTACAAGCAAAAGTGAAATGATGATCGATGAAAAACAGACAATTACTCAAATACTGTATATAGTCGGAACACTGCTCAGCGTACTTGCCCATCTGTTTCTTAGAATACATTTGACCAAATGATTACAACTGGTAACTGGTTTGATTGTGTTCTAATAGAAATAGAAAGAAATTAGGTTTTTCATACACGTAAATGCAGGTATATAATTAAACATACTGACAGTAAAGAATGGAACATTGACAGTTAATAATTAGAAATATAAATGTGCAATCTTGTTCATTTTTGGTTGTTTGAAGCAGAAATTTTATAACTTCAAAAATACCACATGCAGCTTTACATAGAAAAATAATACAGAGAAATAGACTTCAAGATGCAAAAGGTTTTGAGCAGCAATATCACAGATCTACTGAACAGGTACACAGCACAATAAATTTCACTTGAGCATGCTCCAGTCTAAGAATAGATAGCAGAGGAAATAGACATACTGTAAAAGCTGGCCATTACATAGTTTTGGCAGCGATCACCAGTAAATTCATTTGGACACCTAAGCAGGAAACAGAAGAAACAGACAAGAGGAAAGAAGGAGTTAGTTTATACAAGAGCTATGCAAAACCCACAACAGTCATCACTGGTGTTAGCAGGAAGGGCCAGCTAGACCAATATGTCTAGCTATAGTCTGTGAGTTTATTAGTCATCTCACCTTCATACACAATTATTTTTGAATCATGATTATATGAGAAACAAATTTATTTTTGTACAGGCCCTCCATCAAACTCCACTAGTTTGAATACCATCTTAGCAGCACACTGAAATTTGCATGTACATATGCAGCCACTCAGGACAAGCCTAGTCTTGCCTGTAAAATAATCCTTTATGGAGGGTGTCATGACCCCAGCCACATAGCAACACGGCCCAGATGCATGGCAGTCACACAGCATGGAAACCATATAGAGCATTGATGGTTCTGAGTAATGGCTCTGTTAGTCATGATGTGGCAGCAGCCCAACCAGTGATCTCCTCTGTGTAAGACTTGTTTTTTAACAACTTAGTCTGGACTTTAACATCAAAGTCATCACCTCTTTACCAATCACACACTGGTCCGTCTAGCACTGAACCATTGGGAATGAGTTCTGATGCAGGGAATACCCGTTACAAGAGTGTTCTCTAGGAAGATGGGGGTGAGGCTGAATGGGAAGAGAAGACGAGACACACCATTTAAACTCTAGATGGAGGCAGATCGCTGCCCTGAACAACAAGGATGAGGTGTGATGAGATGTGAAGTACATGCAAATTTCAGTGCACTACTCCACAGGAGAGTGTGCTGAAGGCTGCTAGACATAGATTACAACAGGATCAATGCCCAGCTTATCATCAAATTTGTATCCCTGCATCTATAAGGGAAACATGGATTTCTCCACCATTTCTTGGAGAAAACATGACAGGGGTGAAACACCAGCAATGACATGTGGGATTGAATACAGTTGTGTTCACATACGTTTTGGGTCTGAGACTTTCTTAAGCACAGCTTGTTCACATCGGTGCCCAGTGAAGCCCGCCAAGCACCTGAGTGATGGGTAGAAAGGAAAAGAGATAAACAGTACTGACATGTTACACACAAGACATGAGAAGACATGGACAAACACAAAGACATCCAGTCTACAGGCACAAAAAATGGCTGAATCCAGGATACAAGTCTGGTGCCAAACAACAATGCTGTTTTGCAGAGAAAGTTTTTTAATGTCAGAAGCCAGTGATTTTAAAATCCTCATGTTCTACTGTAATATCTGTGCAGGCTATGTGTAAGGTATGGGGAAAAATGTGGTTGTGGCAACAAACAATGTTCAATGTTCACATGATTAGGTTATTGCAGTAAATAAGGAAATATTGTTGGTCAGTTAAAAGGCACAAATTCATGGTTACTTGCTTGAGGCGGATGTGTTACATGCAAGCAGCAACCCCAGGGCTGAAAAATGTAGCCGTCACAGAAGTGCCATAAACTGCAGTTCTTTGAACAACCACTTGAGGCTGGCTCCTAGAGCGAGTTAATCTCTATAGACCCCCATGTTAAATTGCCCAACTTAACAGCAGAAATAAACACGTTTTGATCTCTATAGCTAATTTCCCCCCTCGTGACAACTGTACAGGGGGTGAATTTTTTTTTAACCATTTGCATTTTATTAAGGCTTAAAGTTATGCATAATTAAGTGTGGACATCTTTGTGTAAAAGGCTGTCTGACAAAAGTGTCCTCAGCTTCTCAGTCAGATCCACCTCTTGCTCTTCCACAGCTCCAGCCTTTCCCCAAATACAGTCACTACTGGCTCCAAAAAAAACAAGATGGCAATGGCCGAAATGCTGAACTGTAGGCTTCAAAATGGGGGTCCACAACCCAATGAGTGACGTCACTGTAGCTACGTCCAATATTTTTACAGTCTGTGGTTACAGACTGATCTACCCCTTGGCCCAACACCTTTACAGACTTTCAGTGCCACTAAAGGGCACATTACTTCCCCCACTGGCATTAATGATGGTTCCATTCTATTCAATTTTCAATCGCTTATCAGAGGCCAGGTCTCGGGGGCAGCAGGCTGAGCAAAGTACTCCGGACACCTCTTTCCCCAGCAACACCTTCCAGCTCCTCCTGGGGGACCCCAAGGCGTTCCCAGGCTAGACGAGATATATAATCCTTTCCACATGTTCTGGGTCTGCCCTGGGGTCTCCCACCAGTTGGACGTGTCCAGAGCACCTCTAATGGGAGGTGCCCAGGAGGATCCTGATCAGATGCCCGAACCACCTCAACTGGCCCCTTTTGACGCAAAGGAGCAGCAGCTCTACTTTGAGCTCTAATTGGACGTCTAAGCTCCTTACCGTAGCTTCAAGGCTCCAAGGCTATCTTCAGCCACCCTTCGGAGGAAACTCATTTTGGCTGCATGCATGGGTGATCTCATTCTGTTGGTCATTACCCATAGCTCATGAGCATAGGTGAGGGTTAGGATATAGACAGACCAGTAAATCTAAAGCTTTAAATGATGGTAGTGGAGCTAAATCATGAGGTGCAGAATCATCCAATATAAATATTACTCCTGACTGACAGTGTCAAACTAGTGTTTTTGCTACAGAGCTAATATGCCAGAGCCCTTCTGCACTTCTGCATCAGTGGTTTAATGACTTAATGTAATTTAAGAGTTTTTAGTTTATACTTTCATTAGGGGTTCCAGCCCCAAAGTGGCAGAACCATAATGATTTTGGGCTGGTTTATTATAATTATTCATTGTCTTCCACTGCAGCTACAACTGCCATGAGCCAGAGACATGAAACTTGGCCCAGTAACTCAAAATGATGTACAAATGTCCCAAATCAGCCACATGGTGGTGCAGAAATTAATGCAGAAAAACAAATAATTTTGGAAAAGCCAACTGACTTGACGGCAAGTCCAACTGACTTGAAATTTGGAACACATATCCAGCTCTACAAAAAACCCTCTGGGACCATAGAAGTCCACCATGATGGGTTTTTTGGCAATTTGCATGATGTGAAAAACAGTAATGTGAATATCATATATTATGTATTTCAACTCTATCAACACCCATTTTGGTATACAGCATTGTGGTACATGGCCACAATGAATCCAAAAGTCTTTGCAAAGGGAGAGACTTAGCAGGAAATAGGCCATAACTCAAGTTGTGTCAGAGCAACCCATAGACAAACCCACCACCATTGACAAGGTGCGGCAGTAATGTTTTGACATTTAAATTTTTCGGAAACTTGCGACAAGCCCCTAATCTGATGAAAACGCCCATGGTGCATGATTTAGTGCATACATGTGTATATGCATGAACATGTAGTACACTTAAGGGTCCCTGTTGGAGGTTTGAAGATATGGTCAGCCTATCCTAAGAAGATCCACCACTGTCCCCCACTGTTTACTGTATAAATAAAACCTAAATTTCCATAAAACTCATCCCTAAATCCATGCATGGAGCATGATGCTACTGAGATTTCTTCAACTCACTGGAGTCAATGGGCCTGATGCAAGAACCACTTGTACAAACAGATTTGATCTTAAGTGGCATGTGTGAAAGAATTTGTCTAATTTTCTTTTCACAACTGCTCCAGAGCCATTTTATAATTTTACAGTAAATGTACAGTCGGCATTTCTCCAAAACACTTGTTTGGACTGAAAAATCATCTGAATGAATTTGAAATTCAAGTGAGATACTGAAATCAATTAAAGCAAAGTATATAGGACCAAGTAAGTAAAAAGACCCCTGCCTGTGCAGACAGGCATCACCACATCCTCCATTCTCCCTGACTCTCAACACTGGAGCCCCTCAGAACTGTGTGCTCAGCCCTTTCATGCACTTCGTGTTCACATATGCCTGTGTGGCCACACACAGCTCCAACATTAAGTTTGCTGTTGACCCAACCACCATCAGCCTTTGTGTGTAAGTATTTGCGGGTGTATTTTTGTCTCCTTTTACTATCTTAATTTGTAAAAAAAGCCTCCTGTGGACAGGTGTTGCAAATTATTTTTACACCTCAAACACTAAACACATTGTATCTGGTGCATAAATGTACAATTCTAATGCTACTGTGATGTACAGATCAAATCAAATACACTAAAGTAAACTAATCACTGACAGCGACAAGACGGCCAAGAGGAAGGAGGTCAGAGCCCTAACATCTGGATGCCATTACAACAATCTCCATCTGAATGTCAGCAATGCTAAGAAGTTGACTACAGGAAGTGAAAGGGGAAAAGGACATGCCCCCATCTCCATTAACAGTACTGCTGTGGAGAGAGTCAGCAGCTTCAGGTTCCTTGGGTTTCATATCACTGAGGACCTGAATTGGAGTCACCACACTAACAATATCAGGAAGACAGCGAAACAGCTTCCTTTGCAGGCTAAGTAGATTTAACATCAGCAACTCCTACACCTGCACCACCGAGAGTATCCTGACTGGCTGCATCACCACCTGGTATGGCAGTTGCACCGCTCTCAAGGGTGCTGAAAACTGCTCAGTACATCACCAGGATGGAGCTGCTATCCATGGAGGACCTCTACACCCAGCAGTATAGAAAGAAGGTCAACAGGGTTATCAAAGACCCCACTGACCCCAGCCACAAACCGTTCTGTCTGCTGTTGTCTGCCAGATGGTACCACAGCACAGCAGTGTAGTCTAACGTAATACGCAGGTATACACTGAATACCCACTAAAACAACACCAGGAATCCTGTAAACCCACTTAAAATGTGCAAGAATACATAACAACATAGTTCTGTGGCAGAACTTTCACTTCAGCAACTTGTTTTAGCAAGTATGGGGTCAAGAGATGTGACAGCAAATTGAACAAAGGCCAGAGAAAATGCAGAGAGACACTCAATGCCTCTCCTCACTCCCATCCTGCTAAGCTTAGTGAGTAGTGTGTGCATAGCGAGTGTTTGGCTGTAAATTAGCAGTCAAGTAGTAGTAAATGAACAATGTTGGTTTCAGGTTGTCCATTATGTAATAAACACTGCAGGTCCTCAAGACCAAAGGAAAGTTCCTGTGTCTTGCTTCTTAACTGCTGGGTAAAGTGAAGCTGGTTAGCATTAACCTCAGCTCTGAGGGCAAAACAAAGTGTCCTAGTTATCCTGCCACCTTATAACACATGGTATGTCGTGGCTTCCCATTCAGGAGGGGCTTTGAGTTTGACCACGATCTAGACCTGACCTACTGGTACACAATTTTCAGCAATTCTTGCTTTTTTCAAGTACTGTTTTAAAAATAATTACATTTGTCAGTTTTATATGATATACACTATCTCAGTCTGAAGATACAGCTGTCATCTGTCATCAGAAGAACTTCACCCATTCCAGCATATGAAACACATGATCATATTGTTTATATACATGACAGGATATAAATATACAGTATTTTCAGAGTAGCTTCCCCAACACTTAACAGCAAAATTGCATTCAGTTTGCATGACTCAGTATATAGGATTTCATAAATCACAGTAACTATTTTATAACATATACAGTCAGATGAAAACTTGAATCAAAGTCAGTATTATAACCTACTGTCCATATCATACCTGCAAAGAAACTTTGTGCTGCCTGGCATGATTTCAAGGGTGAAGCATTCCCCTCCATTAACACAGTAGTTCCTCTGGCTGTCAGTGCAGCGCGTCACATGACTGGAGGTCTTGGCTGTAGTGGCGGTGCTGGTGGCAGCTGCAGAGGACACCCACAGTTAGTGCAGCAAGAAGACAACACTGGCACAAAGATTACACTGAGTTAATAAATGAAGTAAGGTGTACCGGCTGCATGTTTATTGAATTTGGAGAAAACATCCCACCATTTGTTCCTTCACAAAGTGAAGGTAAATCTGAAATAGCACCTGCAGTCAGACTGGACTGCAAATAAAAATAGTATCAAAATGTCCATAGAAACATGTTAATCCACCATGTCACTACTACACTTTCCATTCACGTGTTCAGTATGTTCCAAACACTCATTTCAAAACATTCTTGTCAATAGCAAAGGCTTTTTCAATTTGTTGTAATAGACCAAAACTAAGAACACAATTGAAATGGAGGCCATATTCAGCCATATTGTTGTGCAAATACTTTTTGGAGCATGAGTAGTAGAATTGCATTATGCAGCAAAAATGTAAGCAAAGAATATTCTAAAATTGTCATGGTTACCAGAGTCCAGTCTGACTACAGCTGCCATCCTCCATGAAGAAGCAAACTACAAACTTTTCAAAACCATTGTACAAGATTTCAAGCAGTAACTATTTGATCTGATGGTTGATAGATAGATATCTCCAGGTTCTCCAGCTTCTTCCCACAGTCCATAGACATGCAGGTTAATTGGTGACTCTAAATTGGCCAGAGGTGTGAATGTGAGTGTGAATGGTTGTCTGTCTCTATGTGTCAGCCCCGTGATATTCTGGCGACCTGTCCAGGGTGTACCCCCCGTCTCATCCAATGAAAGCTGGGATAGGCTGCATTAGAGCTTAGATCGGGCCGGCCCGTCCAATTAACGGTAATTATGGGCCCGAGCCCGATTTAAACCCGACATTTTTCAATAAGTTGGCTGTTATAATTAAGAGTATTAAATCACAAGTCTTGTTATTTGAATGACAGAAACATACGATCACACTGGGCGCTCCACTGTGGAAGCCTCTCGCACAGACTTTCCAGTGATCATGGCAGCAGTGATTTACAGTTAACAGTCTGTAAATAATATTTTGACATTACTATTATAATCATTATTACATTAATGGCATCCGAAGATATTGATGCGTTGACCAGGTGACAGTCTGCGGTCGTTCTCAAAACGCACTTCTGTCACGCACTTCAAAAGCAACTTTCAATAATTTATTTTACGGAACGGGGGAAACAAACGTGAACAAAAACGGTTCCATAATTCATATTAAATTCAAAAGATAACGAAAAAACAGCTACAAGTGAGAGGGAATAGTGATAAAGTGGTCAAACTTGGTCAAACCCACAGCCTCAACCCATCTGACACTGTTAGACTGACTCACCAGCAGACATCACTACATGAGGATATACAGTATTCAGTACTTTGCCAAACAAAGTCTGCCATTGTTCTGCCACAGTGTTCTTGGCGCAAAGCCAGCATTTATACTTTGCCATGTGTGGCTTATTGCAGTCAGGGGCAAATCAGGGGCAAACTGCACTCAGCTGGCAAACTTTGTGGGCGTGTTTGAGCTGGTATATCATTAGCGCAATATCCTTCGTGAATAGGATGTTAAGACGGCGCAAACTGCGGGTGCAAAAAGTGTAATTCGGACATGTGGAAAGGATGACGCAGTTATTCTGCAATTAAACCACCGTTTATTACTGACCAGTACAGGTTACTGTTGGCTGTAACTACGCCAAAACAACCAACAAACAACAACTTAGCTGTAACTCCATCTGTGCACTCCTGCTCTTTCCTCCAGCTCGCTCATACACACACCAGCACGCGCACTCACACAGCTCTCATCCCCGTCACACTCGTACCCCGCACCTCATTCAATCCCAAACATGCCATTAACTCACAGAACATTGACATTATAACAGAACATTTACTGCAGGGTCGCTACAATACATAGCCTATAACATTATAAAATCATAGCTTTAAAAAAAAGAGATAATCTAAGCTCTAGGCTGCATCCCTCTGCGACAGTTTGGACACTGGGATGTCCAAACTTTTTTTAATGGGTGCCACATTAGATAATGTGAATGGGCCAGCTGCTTCTGGCATCATGAGTTATTAAAAAATCACAAACTAGACAAATACAACTCACTGTCATCTTTCAGTGAAAATGTATTCAACTTTCCACTACTTCTTGAAGCAACTGTTGACTTAACACTTCTTTGCTGTGGTCATGTCAGTGTCAGCTGTTAGATAACCACTTGTTTGCTTGTTTACCGTCTATTTATAAAAAACGTTAGTTCCACCTGCCTAGTTCCTACTTGATGGATGTCTATAAACTGTATGGTACTCCTGCCATCCTGAGGTGAAAAGAAAAATGCAAAGTGATCTTGCATGATTAACCAATATTGTTTGGTGGGCTATATATACTGTATAGTATCTTTTGAAAGTCAAGCCGAGGGCCATTTAAAATTGGTCTGTGGGCTGTGATTGGCTTCCATGCCAGACTTTAGACATGGATGCTGTAAAGAATACACATGTGTGGATAACAGGTGAATGAATACACAGTATAATACAAAGGGAGTGAAACCTGTAGTAAAAAGTCTGCAAAGCACCGGCCACACCACTGACTGCTGCTTATTAAGATAATTTCTTTGAGCTGACAATGATGACAATATTCAGGGAGACTTTAGTGAGAAAGTCACACCACCCCTACCACCACATTCACCCCTACAGGAAATTTAGAGTTTACACCTGCATGTCTTTGAACAGCAGTACACTGAGTCAGCTCACTGAGATCTGTCATGTCAGTGGTCCTAATAACATCTGACACTTATTCATGTCATGTAAATGGTGAGGCAACAGATTTTGCTTCTCTGTACTGAAACTATTTCCTGATAAATCTTTGTCATTGTTCAGGGGTGATATTGCACACATCAAGATTGAAATATACTCATATTCATGGATGCAACTACATTCCTTGATTACTGAAAATCCATTCTTAAAAAAAAAAAAGAAGGCTTTAAGGGGTCGAATGAGTACAGTGAGTACAATACAGACTATCTCAGCATTACACAGCACATTTCAGCACTGCAACAAGGAGCTGCCTCAGATAACTGATAAAAGAATGAATGAGACTGCAGAAGAGATTATGCAGCCGAGTAGAGATGCACATTGATTAGGGCGTAAGACATATACAGCCTAAGGAACGCTGAATCAGAACTTTCATTCCATTCTTGTCTGTATTGAACATAATGTCTTTATGACAGCATTTTAATTGATGTTGGAGAATAATAAATAAATAAAGATATGAAGGGAGTCTGGTGTGCAAGTTCTACTTCAAGAGAAAATTGACTGCATTTACTAGTCTTTGATTATTTTTGTGGCATCAAAACATGAACTTGCTATCAAAGCCATTACTGTTAATGATTTGCTTTGGAAATATTACTCAGTAATCAGTGGATGTATTACAAACAAGGACCAAACTATAACATTAATGAATCAACAGCCTGACATGGACAGTAAATATTGTTATTGTACACATTTTAGCCCCAGTAACTGCTCAGTGGAGTGGGGTGTGTCAGAGTTATCACAGCTGAGGGGTTTCAGTTACACTGCTCAAAGCAGAGCAGCTGTTTTTGTCCTCATCATGCCTGATGGAGTGCAGAGAGCAATGCAGAATTCTCAGTTCCATTTTTGCTGGTGGGTCAGAAACATTAAACCAGTGAGCAGTGACACCGTGCTGGAGCTTAGCCAACAGGCTGCCTCACTTTCCTGGTCTTTGGGCAAGGCTTGGGTTGTATATGCAGAGCAATCAGCCAACTGCAGTGGATGGTCTTTCTGTCAAGTGTTGTCAAGGACAAACCATGATGCAGTGCACCAGCAGAAATCTCCCTCTGCATGATTAAGTGGAATCACAGCAGTCACATTAGTGGAGGTGAAAATGGACCAAATGGTTTAAATGTAAATCAAATACTATAATGCATATAGACCACACATTTTGTCAACACCGCAACAAAATAAAATCAGTGAAGTTTAAAAACAAATGTGACTAACACAAAGACTATAGGCTGTTCGCCTATAGAGAATGTACTCTTAGCAACCCCCCCATAGAACCATTCATTCCATCCACAACATTCATTCTGGAGTGGCAGCACAGTACCCTGTGCTGTGCTTTTCATTACCTTATTCATTCAAACATTCCAGCAGTCATTCTTTCACTAGTTTCACGTGGCCAGCCTCATGTCTACAGCACTGTGTCAGTCAGTACGTTTACATGCACAGTTAATTGGAGTTACGGTAACAGCTTGACCAGGCCATTTAATTGGACTACTTGGTTTGTCCCAATATACAAGCACAGGAGGAGAATCACTTGTTTGACTGAAGTATGTCTGACTCAGCTGCTATAGGTGGCATTATGCTCCCTTTTAGCTTGTTAAGGCCCAAGCACCAAGGGGTGCGAGCAGCCTATTGAAATATAAGGAATTATTATTCTTCCTTCAAATGAATTGCCTTTTTGGGTGGCTTAAAATACTCGAAAACTCATGAAACTTTGAGCATATATCATAACTGTTGAAAAATTTGATATTTTAAGGGTCTCCTGCTCAGGTGCCAAAAATTGGCTCAGTAGCATCCCCTACAAAATTTCAACAATATAGCCCCCCAAGCTGCTTTCACCTACATATACGAAACTTGGCATGCACATGTAACATCCCAGGACGTACAAAAAAGCCTCTTGGACCCATACACTAAATCCAACAGGAAGTCACCCATTTTGAATTTACTGTGCAATTTTGGTGCATTTTGGCCATTTCCAGGGGTGGTACTTTAACAAACTAGTCCTAGAGATTTTATTTGATCGACTTCAAACCTTGGTCTGTTGCATCGAAAGACCTTGAAGAAAAAAAGTTATCACAAGCTTGAGTTTTTGTCAAACCGTGTGACCGTGGTGGGGTATAAAACTTAGGGGTTTCACCACAAAACAGGAAGTAGTTCATAACTCCAGCATACATGGTCCAATCTTCCCCAAACTTCACAGGATTGATGACAGTCTGGCTCTGAACACATCTACATGTCAATAATTAGTGATATTATAGCGCCCCCTACTACTAACAGGAAATGACTTGTTTTATACCTTGACGTATATATCTCCTACAAAGTTGATGAGATCCGCCTTAAACTTGGTCAAAAAAGCCATGAGACCTTGATGATGCTTTATTGTAGAAAGTGTGAGTTTTCATCAAACGGCATTGCCATAAGGGGGGAGGCGAATGTTGACATTTCGTCATAACACAGCAATTAACATTAACTTACATGTACTTGGTTCAATCTGCCTGAATGTCACACACCCCTTAATAGTCTAGGCCTGGACATGTGTTATGAGTTTCGTCAATGGGAGTGGCAAAATAGCTTTATCACACCCTTTAAACAGCAGCCCCCGCGGCATGTTTCACAAACATGCACTAAAATCGGTATACACCTGTATCATGCACAGATGCACAAAAAAGTCTCTTGGACTAAGAGTCTCCTGTTGGGTCTCTTGGCCTAAACTCAACAGGAAGTTGGCCATTTTGAATCCTGTGGTCAGTTTTGGTGTTTTCCACATGTTGTATTTTAACAAACTTCTCCTACAGATGTAATTGGATTGTCTTCAAACATGGTTTGTGTGAGCTTAACTACATTGTGATCAAGAGTTATTACAGGATCTATCTCACATTGAATGGCACGCCCGCTGTGGAGCATTGAATTTTGATGTCTCACCATGAAACAAATTGCTATAACTTTGGAGTAAATGATCCAATCTGCACCACACTTCATATTATTGATAATAGTCCAAACCTGAACACATCTATATCACAATAGTTAGTGATAGACATAGTGTCACCTACTTGCAACAGTAAATACATCTTTTCAGACATTTATCTTTTGATTTACCTGAAATTTACATGTTGTGGTCTATATTTGATGTAAAAAGTCATGATGTATCATTAGTGCATTCTCCAGGCTCAGCATTGAATGGTGTGGCTGTGGTGTGGCATCAGGTTTTAATGTCTCGCCATGAAATACAAAATTGCTATAACTGTGGAGTTAATGGTCCAATCTGCACCACATTTCACATTGTTGATAATAGTCAACCCCTGAACACATCTATATGACAATGTTCAGTCATAGACATAGCACCACCTACGGGCAACATGGAGTATGTCTTTTCAGACACTCATCTTTTCATTTACCTGAAATTTATATGTTGTGGTCTATATTTGATGTACAAAGACATGACGTATTATTAATGCGTTCTCCAGTGTCCTCTGGTGGAAAAAGGATGTGGTACAAAATGTGAAATAGGTCATTCCAGCACCCACACTTTATGAAGGATATGCCATCTCACGCCTGTGTGCAGTGTCTGACTTTGACAGAAATGAACTGCCGCGTCCTGCCAGCACCCCCGAGTTGCGCGAAGGTGCTAGGGCCCGTTTATCCCTGCTTGCAGCATTAATTGGTATTGGACCTTTTTCCAGTTGACCTATTACATCACAAACCAAACAGTCGACAAACAAGTTGGCTACTTTTAGCTAGTGGCGAACTGGTACCATGGTGGACAACTTTACAGGTCTGTATGCATGGCTCTGGATGTAGACTTTGCCATGTTGTTACTGGGTTCTTCTTGTGTTACGCATTTAATGCTATTCGACTTCCGGGGCAGAAATTGTGGAGCATGCACAGAGCACATAGGCCAGTTTGGGTCCGACTGACTGTATACATCCTGGGAGTAATTCGAGTAATTCAACTCCCAATCACATTATCTGGGTGTGTTGGTCCAACTTTGAGAAATTCGATTTAGTACGATTTCAGCTGGAATATATGTTTACATGTACATGTAACACTAACTTGTTTTTGTTTCTCTAAACCAGCCACAGTCATCATGGGCAGTGTTGATCCCAGGATGGAGTGACAGTGCCCTGGCAAAATAGTGTCTGGGGGAACACACCCAGTGCCAGGGATAACTGTTAGCATCATATGACTAACTTTACCTAAAGGCTATTAATGGGTAAAACAACAACCATTTTGATATGGGCATGAGTTTGTTGGATGTAAGCGCTGCTGCTGTGTTAGCTTGTGTTAAACGGGCAGACTCTCCAGGAGGATAGCAGTCTGAGATCAAACCCCGAGTGCAAAAGGATCATATTAAAGTATTGTATAAGACAGTAATCCAAAGGATGACATGCTAAAGTAAAATACTTATTTCCAGCATGGTCCTTGGTGTTTACACACAAGAAACAAATAAACAACAAGCAGACAAACTCAGACTAAAAATACATATAGTACTTGTTTGACTGGAGATGTTTCAAAAGATGGGATAAATCAACTCCGATTAGCTGTGTCAGAAAACATATTAACACTGGGCATTAGAGTCCTGTGAGACGGAGTCTGGGTTTTTCTGAGGTTCATTCACAAGTTGTTTTATTTGTTGTAGATCTTTACAATAGTACACAGAAAGAACAAAGTAGGCATGCCTTATTGCACGATCCAAATCTTTGTCAAAACTTGCCATTTCTAATGTGTAAGTTGTTTGCTCAGAGGTTGTTGTTGTTGTTTCCCATAGTGAAGAGGCTTTTAAAATGGTAACATTCAGGTAACAAAAGGGAGTGAGATTGCCAGCCAAAACAGTTGGCCAATGGTAGACTTAAGGCCTGTAACACCGAGCTGACAGTTGGCCGTCAGTTAAAGTTGGGCCATTGGTGTGTCATGCACCATCAGTGCTAATTGGCTTTGTTTCCCATCAGTTCTGCATGTTGAATCTGCATCGGCACAGCGAAGCCCTTTGGTAAATGAAATCACTCTGATTAGCAGTTCAGCTCAGCGCACAAGAAGGGAAACAGAAGTAAGGAATGTATACAAAGAGCTAAAGTTGAAAGGGGGGAAGATCAAAACCAACTTGTTTTGAGATAAGATTATTTTTCTTTACCCACTGAGCTTGAGTTTCCTGATGGTTTGTCTGCTGTGGGGTAATTATGCCCTGTTCTTTTAACATTTAATTGTGTTGATAAGGTGCTAAATGGCTAACTAGTGTCAAGACGATCTTGCATTTACCTTTTTTGAATGACATTTACTTATGACTGCTGTCTGCTGGTGGAGGGGTATGTCCTCTCATGCAGGCACAGGACATATGTGCTTGTTGGCCGTCAGTTTGGTGTGTTCATGTGCAACTTTTTGGCCAAGACATGGTGACGAGAGGCAATGCAACAGGAGGCTCTCGTCGCCACTAGTTCTCAGACGTCAGCTTGTGTGTCTGGGCCTTTATAGCCACAGTCTACATCCAGTGAGTTGGACTTTTCTTTTCCTGACATGGCCTTCCATTTTCACAGCAGGAGCTAGATTGTTTTCTGTTCTGCTCCTTTCACTTAGTGGTAAACTAAGACGTTAAGCTAACACGTTTTAATGGGAAGGTAATCATGAGCCTTTATTGTGAAACAACCACAAGAAGTCTTGTCGATGTTATCAAGGTTACTAACAAAAACTTGACTCAATGAAATTGAAAGAAATGTAGATATTTGTCTGTACTTTTTGTCTACATGTCACTAATAAAGGAGGTGGGTTTCAAATACACCAAGGTCTGACAACAGTCACCTAAGTGACAAATTTTTGAGTTTTGTTGAGCCAAAATAGTTAACTAAACAGGTGCAGAAGCCTTAAACCTTTAATACATAATGAAGATTTATTCCTTTTATAGCAAAGGACATACAGAGGGCAGTGTGCCCACAGAGTGGACTCACAGCAGCTCAGAACTCTTTGTAAGGTCTGTCCATATCTGTACCAAACACCAGTAATCCTACATTAGACAAGCAGAACACACTGACAAGAGAGTATAACCTGGGACAGATAAATTCAGTCAACAGACAAAGGCTTTTTGTTCTATTGACCCTTCATTCAGTTAGGCCCTGTGCAGTATATTGTAACGCTAACATTTTGCTCCTTTATAATTTTATGCTTTTAAAGCCTCTTCTAGTAAAATCTTGTCATTAAACATTCAAATGGCAAATCTTTTGCTTCAGTCCACTTAATGTTAAAAGGGTAAGTTCACTATAAAGTAAGTTATAACTACTTCTTTGTATTTTCATTAATCATCATTAATTATAGACCAAGAACAAAATCTTTTATGGCATGACACAGTTTGAGAGCATCCTATTAACTTGAGTGAGAGACACACCCTCATCCTACTGCGCCTTAGTGCAGGAGAACTACCACTAGAGGGAGAGAAACTCAACAGCACTGCTGTGCTGAGGCTGTTCTCCTGCAGTGATCCTCCTCAGTTCACCTTCAGAGCTTTTACCTCCTACTCTCCTCCTGCTCTATTCTGATAAGTATTTCTCAAGGCTAACTTTCACATGTAATATTGCACAAATGATAAACCACTTGACCTAATCTGCATTTGAATCTAATTAAACAGTATGATGTCCCCCATGCCTAAAAAGTGTCCAAAGTCAAGATAATGACCACCCAGCTATGATATTATTACTTATTGGCCAGAGAGGAAAAACAAAACCATTATCGAAAGCAAAACTCCCATAATCACCTTGTGATAACAAAATGTTGGGGATTGTCCTTTCACCTGAGACACAGGTAATCATCAAATACCACCACTTTGTCAGTGGACCAAACGTCAAAATATGAAGCACTAGGTACCCTCCTGCATCTGGTTTGGATGTTTTGGGATGGTGTGTTAACTGATGCTTGTTACATGCATTGTGTCTTTTCAAAATACACTTCAATTTTCACGGGAAATATACAGTCAAATACTGCCACTTGGTCAGTGATTTCTGTGTCAGACACTACAGAGAAAAGCTATTCTTTCACAGCGGTGTGATACGCCACCAGGCAACATCAGTTTATAACAAGGGCCAGACGGTGTCAGTTTGAAATGCCAGAAAACAATGTAACTTAAGAAGTTGTACAGTCCCTATTGGGTGAGCGGGAGGGGAGGTGGATGGGTCCAACAAACATCAGATTTTTACCCAGGGGTCCGGTAATCACTTCCTGAATAAATGTTGGGCCAAACCATGATGTTTTCTTTTCATCTAACCATGTGTGTTTGCTGCCTAAACCTAACCATGTGCTTTTGACACCTAAATAAATGTTAATACAAGATATTTTACAGATGTTGTAAGTGTATTTTGTAAAAGACTGTATGTATCTAATGAGCAAAAACTGTAGATTTCCTGTAAAAATAAATGTGTATTTTTAAAACGGTACAATGCATTGACATGGCATCCCAGAACACTAACAACAGACACTCCCAGCAAGCCTAGCGCATAGACATCAGAAATCCACTGACCAAGCGATATGTGATGAGCTGGGAGTGAGAATTTGTCAGTACAATTTCTGCATCAGACAAAGTAGAGAAAATCTCCACCAGCTGCTAAGCTAATTTATACAATGTAAAATGCCAACATTAGCATGTCGTAGTTGTGGGGAAAATGTGTCCAGCATAAGACAAGTGTTTTGTCTGTGAATCTTGTGAGTTACAATAAAGCCAATTTGTGTACTTGTCTCTATTAAGCCATGTTTAATGTGTGGTTTTGGTGTGTTTTTAATCAACTAAACTTTACAGCACTTCACAGAAACTCCACCCCCCACTAGCATTTTGGAGGTGTTAAGTGCAGAGTGTAACTGACACATCACCACAAAAGTATAAATGCACCTTTACAAAATGCTATGTGAGTTATACCACCAAGAAGGGTGCCTCTGTGTTTCTGTGTCTGTCCACTGACAATGTGGCAATATATGACGAGTTGAGCTGTTGCAAAAACTAGGGTCTGGTTAGTATCATACTGCGGTGTAGGGTGCCTCTGTGATCACTGACAAAATAGCTCTATTTGACGTGTTGAAAGTGAGAACGTGTTGGTTATTTTGGTTGTTTTCAGTTACCATCTTTACTTTCAGCCACTTGGAACTAGCCATGTCATTTTCCAAGATTAATTTTGGGCATAGATTGGGTTAGAGGTGACTCTGTAGGCAACCAGAGTATCCTGAATTACTTAAAAGTCATACTTTGACTAATTATACATTATTGCCGCTATAATCTTCTTGGGCAACAAATTGCCAAGTATGGAGCACAGAATGGAGACACACAGGCACACTGGCAGGCAGGTAGAGTAAAATAACTTTGCTGGCAGGTAGACAGGTTAACATACAGCAACATAAACACAAGGTGAAGAAGTCAAGTTGGGTCATGTTGACAGACAGGTCAAAAAACAGATGGCAGGGTAAAACACAGGTACAGGCGGATAATCAGGTAACAAAATCAGATAGTAGACTGGATGGCTTCAGCGCAGTGAGAACCTAGCAACATAGAATACGCTGACTACCTGGCTGAGGAAAAATGATCGTGAGCAAGTACACTGTATTTAGTGGGCAGGTGTGGCTGTGAGAATGAGGGACAGGTGTAATGGTCTGTGGTAATGACTAGGTGGGGAGTGACTGGGATAGCGGTACAGTCTGAGGGCATACGATGGTGAATGGCGTGGACTGGAAAGCATCATAGAAATGCTAAGTCTGGGGGAAGAGAGAACAGCTAAGGAGAGCTGGAAGAGGACAAGGAAACTTAGTGGATCATCGCAACACAAACATTATTATTGAATTTTTCTGCATCAATATATAGTGCAAATGTCCAATTTTGTCAAAATAAGGTCCCGTTTATACGACAACGATTTCAACTGAAAACGGTAAACTTTAGTTGCGTTTTGGCCGATCGTTTACACAGCGTCGGTGTTTTGGGTGCCTGAAAACGCAATGTTTTGAAAACGGGTTCCAGAGTGCAATTTTTTGGAAACGGCACCGTCTCCGTTGTCATGTAAACTTGCAATATGCAGTTCCTCTGAAAACAGAGACTTTTCGCACATGCGCATTACACTTCCAGTAACTAGGCATGCACAAGAAAGTCGACCATCACAACAACAATGGCGGACTCCCAAGCTCTGCTTGTGCTACTCACCCTATGGAATTTATCAATGCTTCCCCATCGTAGTGACGATTTACTGTAGCAACTCCACCTCGTCATCCATCCAGACAAACAATCGTGCGGTTGCCATTTTGTTTGTGTATACATCGCTGCTCTGTAGAAGGAAGCGTAAGTGTCACACCGCAAACTACTTGCCTGGCATGTATACTGCAGCATTTTTGGTCATTTTTGCGGATCCGTGTGCACGGCGATTGTTATCAAAACGTTGTCTTCTAAATGCAGAACTTTTTTCAAAACGAAAATGAGAAACGATTATGTTTTCAGTGAATTGTTTTCATGTAAACATGGCCTAGGAGTCCTCACATGTTCTAAATATTGAGGGTGACCTGTCTCCTGTGCCCCCCTGAAATCTACATCTATGTTCAAATGGCTTGAATCCTTTGTGATTCTGCAGCCTTCGTCCTGCACTGGCTGGTGTAAATGTCTTGTAAGATGGAGAGTGTGATCAGAAGTGTGCTTTTTACACCTGTAGCCACACCCAGTATGCCCTAGTGTACACTTTCACATCACTGCAGCAAAGTGAGGAGTTAAACCATTTAATCAAAGTGAATAGTTCCTCTCAAAAGACTGTGCTCACCAAACTGTTGGTCTGTCAGAAAATGATTTCCCATAGGAATTATGCACATTGGGACCAATGCCTGATTTTTGTGTTTGTTTTGATTTTGTTTGTCTGTTTTTCTGGGGGAGAAATGCATCAAGACACAAAACTCTTTCACTTCACACTGGAAGAGAAAATTGTTACGAGCAGGAGAATTTCACATGCTTACTCTGGAGCTGGAGCTGCAGATTTACATTACAGCACATTAGAATGTCCTTGGGTTGATGAATTATAAATAGGATAGATTACCAAAAATGCTGAAAGCATAGATTATAAAAAGAACAATTTCCGCAGTCTAGTTGATCCTGTTGTTGGGATTCACTGGACCTCAGATGATTTGCCATTTGTTAATATCTAAACTGGATATGTAAAGGTTTTTCCTCTGCGTCTTGCCATGTGAAATGGTAGCAGAGACCACATGTTCTTTGTTCTTCAAACAAAGGATAGCTATTTGGGACTCATCTCCACATGGTGCCTCATTCTCACACCTAAGTGAGAGACAGTCTTTAAACCTTATTGGGCACTACTGACACAATGACATGTTACTCTGTGATGTCATCAAGCAAACTTCAGGAGAAGTTCTGCAGTCTTCACTCTCTTTCCACTCTTTCTCCTGAGCTGATGACCTTGCCCCTGAATCATTGAAGGGAGCACTTGTTGTCAGACTCCAGCTCTTTTCTTGTGAGCAGCTAACTGGCTCTTGCACCTAAGACTCTTGCTCTCTTTCTCCTGGAACACGACCTGTATGCCCACAGCAGGAGCAAAACCTGGAGACCAGAGAAGTTAGTGTGCCAAACACAAGGTTTTGCAACTAACTTTACAACAACAAGGAGAACCAAGTTGAGTTAGCACCCCAAAGTCTAATTCTGTAAGGACCCTGAGTGACCAGCTTCCTCTGATCTGCACCTTCAGAACAATGACACAACAATCACAGCTAAGACTGCACCTAAAACCACAACTTTTCCCAGCCTTCCTCTGCCAGCTAACAAAAGCAGCACACCACAAAGCAACTCCTCCCTCCGTCCATTCAAGGATTGGTAATGTAACAACATGGCATAGCATTATTGCAGTTGTACAGGCTATGCAAGATTGTTTAACTTTGTCATTTGTGATTTAATGCTGTTTATTGAGTTGTTGTTGGGATTGTCTGCAGTTAGGTCATTGGTTAGTTGGCTTCATCAAAGCTAAGTGATGTTAGCTTGCTAATGCTTTTCACAGACAGAGTCTTACATTCATCTAAACATCCTCTGTACTAACCCAGACCCTTCAGTCATGTTTTCACCTTTTCATTTCAGCCACTGTAGCAGCCCTTTCACAATTAGTGTGAAACTGCTTTATTTGGGTTTTTTTTTACCAATTTAAATCACTGAGTCTGATTGTTTAGGAGAGGAAGAGACCCCTTTGGATTATTTGGCTTAGGGTAACAACCTCCGCAATGTGTGGATCTTCAGATATCAGAGAAAAAAGGGGATCACATATACCAAGCACTGAGTAAGCGGTCTGTGACATGCCAAATAGAGTAGAAGAAACATTTGTTTGTAATGTAATACTGCTTTATTCAGTGTATCTACTGGTTGAAATCACCTTGTTTTTGAGAGGAAGAGACCTCTGCAGATAATTCAGCACCTGGTAAAACCTCCTGAAAGTCTGGATCTTAAGAAAAAAAAAAGTGAGCACACATTAGGGGGCTCAGAGGTAGAGCGGGTCATCCACCAATCGAAAGATCTGCGGTTCGATCCCAGGCTCCTCCAGGCTGCATGTCGAAGTATCCTTGAGCAAGATACTGAACCCCAAATTGCTCCCGATGGCTGTTCCATCGGTGTGTGAGTGTGTTAAAACTGAGTAGCAGGTGGCACCTTGTATGGTAGCCTCGGCCACCAGTGTATGAATGTGTGTGTGAATGGGTGAATGTGACTCGTAGTGTAAAAAGCGCTTTGAGTGGTCACTAGATGACTAGAAAGGTGCTGTACAAATGCAGGTCCATTTACCATTAGCAGGCGCTAGGCTGGCAGCCCTTCTCTGGCATGTCAAACAGCGTTGGAGAAACAATGATTTCACCTGGTCCATTTGTTTTGGAGAGGAAGATACCTCTGTGGACATTTCAGCCCTTGGTAAAAACCTCCTGAACAATGAACACTGAAGGAATTCTAACTAGGGGAAGTTTCAGCTAGTTACAATCTGCAATCATCACTGCTAGATTCCACTAAATCCCCCTAAATCTTACACACTGTTCATTTAAATTACCCATTAAATGCTGCTGATACTTAAGTACATTTAGTTAAAGCTACTATATGTAGGGTATGAAAATTACTGTTTTTGGTGCCATCTGTTTGTAATGGCAGACAGCAATCACTTTTTAGGGTGCAGGAACTATGGCCTAGGAACTAGACTTATCCTTAGGCTGTCCAAAATCACTCCTGCATTTACTCATTTAGTATTCAATAAATAACTACTCTCAGTTCTTAAGACTACAGCACAGGCAGCATCAGGGGCAGCCTCATTGGGCTTAAAGGTTCAGTGTGTAGGATTTAGGGGGATATAGTGGCAGAAATGTAATATAATAAGTATGTTTTTATTAGTTTATAATCACCTGAAACTAAGAATTATTGGATTTTTGTTACCCTATAATGAGTCGTTTATATCTACATAGGGAGCAGGTCCTCCTCCATGGAGTCTGTCATGTTGTTTCTACAGTGGCCCAAAATGGACAAACCTCCAGATAGACAGATCCAGCCATTTACATTTTCACATCAGCCACAATAGTTCTCCTACATACTTGGCGCAGTTTCAGTTGGTTACAATCTGCAACTTCAACACTGAATGCCAAGAATTCCTATTCAGTAGACCTTAAAGCCCAACTCTTTCAGCAGAGCCCTGAATCTTTACTGTTCATTATTGACTTTTGTACTAAATCCTGATCAAAGTTATGTAGAAACCACTGTGTATGTGATGTGGTGTGGTGTAGTGTGATGCGATGCAGTGTGGTCAGAGCGATGCACTGACGGAACAGAAACATCTATCAGGAGTCCTCGCCCTCAACAGCACCTTCACAGATATAAGGGTAAGCGTAGTCTCCTTTTACACAATACAAAGTAAATTGATTATACTAATTATATCATTTTTCATACTTACTGACCCTCACACATACTCTCACATCAGTGTCAGTGGAGCTACCACACACTGGCCTAAACATCAGGAACAACTGGGGTCAGTGTCTTGTGCTCCAAAAAAGCTGAATCTGACATGTGAACAGAAGTAGCCAAGATCAAACTGCTAACCCTGCATGAAGATGTTACGAAATTCTAAAATACAAATATAAATTTAAAAATTGTGTCTCTTTAAAAGGGATACTGTTTGTATTTTTACTGAGTTTTTAGGCAAACACATAAAATTATAGTTTTTCTCACCTTGTCAAGTCAATTTTTGGATTTCTGAAAATCCCAGTTGCTGACCAGCTGCATCACTACAGGTAAGATTAAAAGGACAAATTACAAGGACTTGTGTTCCATACACTCAACTAGACTTAATATTAATCATTGTTGAAAATAATATTTTCCATAATATTGCCCTAACACACTCATAATAACTATCTAGATTTATTTATCTAGATTATAAATTCTTGCCATCAGTAGTCAAAAAGACTCTCAGTCAGCTACATAAGAAATGTAACCACAAATGAATATACAGTTTGTTTGTTTTTGTCTTCCTCTAGCAGAAAGCATATGTAAATTAGAACCCTGAATTTCAAAGGGAAAAAAAATCCTCAAACTCTGCAGTCCAAAAGTGATGAATGCAACATTAAGTAAAACGAGAAAGTAAAATGTTTAGGTCAGCTAAACAAAAGTTGCACATCCCCTGCAGTCTAGTAATCACAGGATGTAGTCTAATCCTCTAAGTGGTGGTTTTACTTGTATCCCAAAAACAGTTTGGTAAGCTGTTATTCAGCCAGGGAGAGATGTTGCCAGAGTTTCAGGTTATTATACTGTTTACACTCACCAGTCAGGTTGGGCCCACCTAGCTAAAATAATGCAGTCTTATCCAACAGCTCTGCAATAACATAATGATTAAAATGTTCAGTTTGTGTTGGAACCGTTTTAGGGAGGTATTGATTTGACTGTATGATGATTTTGGAGGATGTAGTTTGCAGTGCTGTGTTTCAATGATTTTGCCCACTGCATGTACATCACTGAGGGTAGGAGGAAAAACCTGGCAGGTAAATAGGAGTATCATCTACATGCCAAGTTCAGATAGGCTAGGAAAAAAAAGGATTATTTTTCCTCTTTAGACATTAAGTATGTTTACATGACATTAGAGAAAATGGATTTATTGTGTGAGTCCGACTAAAACCAGACTTTTAAAATACATGTAAACATGTTAGTCCGACTGAAATTATACTAAATCGAATTTCTCAAAGTTGGACTGACACACCCAGATGATGTGATTGGGAGTCGAGCTCTGCGCATGCTCCACAGTTTCTGCCCTGGAAGTCGAATAGCATTAAATGCATAACAGAAGAAGAAGCTGGTAACAACAAAGCAAAATCTACATCCAGAGCCATGCATTTTTGGACAGATGAGGAGACACAGTTCATGCTGTGTCAGCTGAAAGAGGTAAATATTTCAAAATACATGGATGGAAGGAAAACACAGAATGTTGACCTGTTTAAAAAAGTGGCAGAAAAGTTGTAAAACACTTGATTGTTTGGTCTGTGACTTAAAAGGTCAACTGCAAAAATGTCTAATATTAACAAGCTGAAAGGGGACCAGCCACTAGAAAATACATGCAGGGAGACAGTGTTGTCATCCACACCCAATGGGGGAAGAATCTCTATACATTTTTATACGTCCTGCGATATATCATCCACATGTAGGCTATACTGTATCTACTTGTACTTGTATATACTTTTAAGACCTTGTTTTGTTATCTTGAAAAGCAGAGATAGTCACATATGTGTCTTGGGCTGAAAAAATACCCTCTAATAAATGGTAAAAGAAAAGTAAAACCAAACATTGAATGTAGAAATTATTGCAAGATCAAATAAGGAGTGAACTTTTTATTTCAATCGTGAGGGATTCTTTAATCAAATCTCGGCCAAATTGTGTGGAGAACTGAAATAGTCTAAAGAGTATATGGCTGTCAACTCTCAGTTTTCCAGTAAAACTCAATTTATGCAATTCCATGATTGTTCATGGAACCCAGTATGCAGAAATATTTAGAAACGCCAGTTTGAGATATGGTAATGTTCCTTCTTTCCTTGCCAAAATTTAGCATAACTTTGGAGCATTATTTGAACCCCTTTCCAACAAGATAGCATAATATGGTCCTCTAGGTCAATACGATACCCATATGTCTTCACTGTAGCTTTAAAATTGAGCCGACACAGCAGGTTTTATTCACTAAAAGTGACTCTGCCTCACTTCTCACCTTCAGCTCTATCTGTCATACCTGCTGCTTCTTCACATTTTTTGTCAGACATTTGGCCGTTGCCTCTCTCTTCCTTTCATTTTTTTTGTTTTCTCTATACCCTAACTTTCCTTTTAGGAGCTCCTGATTTTTGGTGAGACATTCTGACTTAGCTAATCAGGCAGCAGTCTGCCCCACATGTTTACATCAGTGGCACTCGTGAGTTCTGTGCATTGCACACCTGACCCGTGTCAGATGGACTGCACCATTTCACAATACCTGTGGGGGGGTGGGAGCATCAGATGGCACGTTGAAATGTGTTTTCATTACAAAATTACATTTATCATGTAAATATAACTTGTATTGTCAGTGATATAAGCCGGTAAGAAAATTGTTGTACTTGATCCCATTTAAGCATCAACCATAGACCTTTTCATGGGCCCCCCTTGACCTTGGGCGGAGGTCATCTTTATGTTTTGACCCTGCCCCCCCGACGGCACGCCTGGTCACCAGCCTCTCTGCTGTAGTGTGCAAGCAGAGTGTTGGATCATTAGCAGAGCAAGGAATTTTACCAGTAGTCCTCCAGTGATAAACAATCCACAGAATGACACTGACAAATCAATAAATCAGGTTTGTCTGTCATTTGTTACAAAGAACTGAAATAGAAATGCTAAAATAAATATTATATTCATGATAACTTAGTCCTGTAGATGCAATATGACTTGTGTCTGTAAAAATGTCCACTCCCCCCTCACAGCAGCTCTTCTCACTACTAACTCTTCTGTTGGCCCAGTCAGTATTTGTAGGAATAACTAATTTGAGTGAGATGATTCAGTAGCTCCCAATTTTTTTTCAGTGCCACTGTTTAGCGTCAGTGCTGGAAGAAATGTGTCCTTTATGTAGCAAAGGGAAAATTAAAGGTGTGGAAGTGAAAAGCCATGTTGTGCATTTGACCGTCATCCCCCAATTCTAAATAGCCTAAAGGACTGAAATTGAACAAATGTATTTTCCATGAATTTAGAAGTAGTACCCTGAAACTAGAAGTAGTATTAACTAACAGCGAAGCAGTGAAAAGGAGGGTGATGGCTGGCTCCATGTACTATTGGCTGTTTAAGAGAAATAAACAGTAAAGGTAAGCATATGATTCTCTGTGTAGTGCTTTTTGAATGACTTGGTGATGGTGATGAGCCTCTATGAAATCGTGAAATATCCTGGCAATCTCAAGCACTCTGTGGGCATGATTTGCACGCGTGCAATTAAAAAAAAATCACAACTGATTGTGTCCCCCCCAAACTTGTCATCAGATCTGCCCCCATGACTGTCATGCAGATTGGAGTCCACATCCTATCACGACAGTTCGCAATTGCCCCAAACTCATGACCTAACCTTAAAAGGTACCAAAAGGCATTGTGTGGCCTTGAAGACTATCATGTGTGTTAAGGGTATTTCCTTCCTCATAAAACATTTCCAAAGCAAAACTTTTAAATGTTAAAAAAAAAAAAAACATTAAAGTCTTCTTCTTCTCTGCTTTGTTGGCATATTACTATAGCATACTGTGGTTGGCATGCACAGATAATATAGAAGGACATTTTTTCTAAATTGCTGGCATTAGACATTAAAACATGTTGTTGTTGGAAGCATTTTGAGGTGTTCTCAAATCATCTCTGCTTTTACCAAGCTTTGGGGGGGGAGTAGGGGTGACTCTACACTATACATAAAAGCTAAATGGGAAGCAGAGTTAAAAATTCAGATATCAGAGGAAGTTTGGTATCAAATGTGTGAGACACAATCTACATCCACAACTGTACAAAGATCAGGTTACACTGGGGAAATATTAATGTGGCTGTTGAAAATGTTTTAAGATATAAAAATCCCAAATACCTGCCTTGTGATATATCTTGGTAACATTATAGGTGTTGTGATCAGTACAGATATTTACTTGATTTAAGTTTTACTTGCAGAAAGTGAGAAAGCTATTACCAGGCACTGGCTCAATGTAAACCTCTAAAACAGGAACTCTGGCTGGAAATTGTCCAAGACATTTTAGTGATGGAAAAGATGACATAGGTTTTGATAGTTAAAGAGAAGATTTATGTGAGACATGACATTAACTAAAAGAATGCCTTATTAAAAGACATATAAATACTGAAACAGTCCCGGACAACCAGTTATTGTTACTTTATATTTTTATTTGGTTTGTTTATTTTATTGTACTATTTTTTTTTTGCCAATGTGTTTGTACTGTTGAGTTTATATATCTGTTAAAACTTTACACAGTGTGTAGGAATTTCTCCCATCTAACGCTGAAATCGTATATTGCATTCAAACGGATAGCGCACTCTAGCGCCTCACTGTTTCAAACGTGTATTGCAACAACGGTAGCCACTGTGTACCAAAAAGCTATGATGACATTGATGAAACCATGTTATCTGATATATGGAGTATTCATTCAGGCTGCTACACAGACACACGGGACGCGAGCTGACAAACCCCCTCCTCACCATGCTGGCTGTGTTTACAACATAGGACTGTTGGGGCAGGTGTAAATCGAAACAAACCAATCATGTCTTGTCTTTTGACAACTGACAAGTGGCTGAACCTCACACACCTCATCCCTCTCCTCGCATCAGTGCGCCGCTGGCCTGTGATTGCATTGGCCTGGCCTGCCTCTTGGGAAAAAAATGACAGGCAGGCCAGCAGGCCAATCACAACGTCCCTTTTAAAACCTTTCTCTTTCAGCAGCTCTTTCCACCTGGGAAAGGCTACCCCAGTGTTGACCCTAGTTTTTTTAATTCGCCAGTCACGTTGCCTTTTTGATTCCCTTTTGCGCTTTCTTGGCGACGAGGATTCCATCTCCCGTGATGCTGCATATGCATGATCCTGCATTATGCTCAAAGAGTGGGACTTTGTTAGGATGCAGTAGTGCTGGGGTAGTAACGAAGCACCTCTTGCTCCTCTCTTTCGGCTTCTCAGTCACGCAGCGCTGGCCTCGCTCCCAACAAAAACACAGAAGGCGGGGCTATTCCCTGGTAGTGCTATATGTCCCTTGCTGGCGGATGTATTTTCAAGATGGCGAAACATTATGGAACCCCCCAAGCGACTTACCCACCCAATGTGCAAACAAATCTGAAATTCTCCTTTTATGAGAATAAGTCAGATTATTGGTGGAGTTAATAATACACCAATGATGACATATTTATGAATGCAGACATCGATTTTTGCCAATAAACAACTGAAAACGCTACACAATGTCCCTTTAAACATCAACTGGTGTTTTGCAGTATCATCCAATATCACAATCTGTCTGGCAGCAGAGTTTGTTGGCCTGTATAGGGAGTATACGGCCATGTGCTTCCTACCTGATACATGGTGTCACTACCTCCCACCTTCTAGCAAGAGGCTTCTGAAAGGGGTAACATGTAGGAAGTTCAAGGTCTTAGTATATGACCTTAGTTCCTTGAGACCTAATGAGTTAATCAGTTGAGAGAGTTTGGTGAATCTGACTTGGAACACTCGTATGAACAAAACTCACACAAAAAAGTAAGAGATGTTTAAGACAAGCATACAAAGACTTTACTGCATGAGGCCTATTGAGCCCATAACAGGCTTCCCACCAGCTAACACAGCCATTTGTATTTGTTGGAACACATGCGCTGCTGTAAGCAATTCTACAGTCAGTATGTTTACATGACATGAGAGAAAATGGATTTATTGTGTTTGTTTATCTTAAACTTAAAATACATGTAAACATGTTAGTATGACTGAAATTCTACTAAATCGAATTTCTTGAAGTCAGACCAACACACCCAGATAATGTGATTGGGAGTCAAATCACTCCTGCATGTATAGAGTCAATCAGACCCAAACTGGCCTAAGTGCTCTGTGCATGCCCACAATTTCTGCCTCGGGCTTTGACCCGGAAGCTGAATAGCATTAAATGCGTAACAGAAAAAGAAGCCAGTAACGACATAAAGAAATCTACATCCAGAGTCATGCATTTTTTGACGGACAAAGAGACACAGTTCATGCTGTGTCAGCTGAAAGAGTTAAATATTTTAAAATACATGGGTGGGATGCCAGTAGCTAACCTTAGCTAACTTGTTGGTCGATTGTTTGGTCCGTGACGTAATAGGTCAACCAGAAAAAGGTCCAATACTTACAAGCTGAAAGGGGGCATATCACCACCTATCATATTGGAGTCGGTCATACTGCAGTCAGTAAATCAGTTCCCCTTCCATGCTTGTATACTGGGACAAGGACAATCAAATCCAATTAAATGGCCTAGTCAAACTACAGCTATAGCTCCATTTAAATGTATGCTGCATGTAAATGTACTAACTCACTGTCTGCAGGGCAGTGTTGGGGGTAACGTATGACAAAAGTAATGTGTTTCAGTAATATATGATGTAGTAACAAAGTAATATAACACGTTACCAACAGGATTTCGGGTAATATTATTACATTTACTATGTCACGTAACACGTTTCCACCGGAAATAAAATGTTTATTGTTTTTATATTTCATTCACCCACACTGATCCACACCGATCGACTTTCACCAGCGCACCACCAGAGAAAATATCCCCTGACAGTTATTGTGTGTTGTCATGTCATTATACGCTATATTATAGAGGGGTCCCAGTGAATGGCACACAAGGGTCATGCTGTACTGTGCATTATCATGTTCAGTGTGTTCCCATTAATATACCTGCAATGTCTACAGCGTATCCTGTTCTGCTTTTGCATCCTAAAGCTGCCTGAAAGCAGCAGATATAAGGAACTGTCCTCTGGTTTGTTTTTTCCTTGTCCCAATGATCAGCACATCTGGGTGATGTTAGGATATGTTGGATGTGTTTCCATTCACATTTCCTACAACTGCAGAGCAACGCCAGCATACTGTCCTATTCTTATGCATAACTCTCTCTCCCATGCTGTTCTAGGTGACTGGTACACCAGGAATTGACAGGTGTGTCTTTCAGCTCTGGTGTATTAATTTTTTGCGCTCGCCATAGTGACTTAATCACACGTCATTCTGTTTGTTGTACATTTTAATTGTTTATATAATCACACTATCATTAATATAAGCAGGGATGTTAATACAAAGTGGTAACCACTTGATGTGAATACACGAATGGGTCAGACCTGTGCAGCACTGGATTTGAAATGAATTGTAATAAACTGGAGCTTCTGTGTTTTGATTACCTGCTGTGAAACAACATGACCCTCATCCATCAAAGTAAAGCAAAAGTCGTGTAATAGGTAACTTATTACTCTACAAAGAGAGTATTATTGTAAAGTAACGTAATTACTTTCAAATGAAGGTAACTTGTGATATGTAATATATTAAATTTTGAGAGTAACTTGCCCAACACTGTTGCAGTGGCAGTTAAAAACTTTGCCTCTGCACCACCAGTGTGCCCAAATGTTTCTGTCCTTTTGTTAGCAGGTAACTTGTTATCAAGCATTTACCCACTGTGCATTTACAGCACTTAGTCAGAGGCATCATCTGTCCATGCTGCTGATTAAGAAAGCAGTATATACCTTCACTTAAACATGGGCTGGAAACTAACCACCCTTAGATAAGCTAATCCAGGTACAGTGTAATAAAGCACACAGTAATGTGCCTAAAACAGACACGTCATAGTGGCAGAGACGTTGGCAGACAGACAATATTAGTGGGTTGTTTTTCCCTGCGGCGAAGGGATGGAGGGGGCATCAATTAGCCTCCAGCAGTCTCTGACCTTGAAATGGAGCACAGGCAGAAAACAGGAAGTCTCCCTGTACCACAGCCTGGAGTTCCAGTTTGTGTCCCATATCATTTATTGATTTTCACTTTTTCACATGACTGTAAATGTCAACACATTTTTGGGATCTCCCATATTGTATACTGCCTACCAGCCGTAGACTGTGACATTCAAAATAACACCAACATCCAATTATTGTAGTGTGTCTTTATCATTGTGGTTTAATTTCAGGGATCATTAATACTTTACGAGGAAGGAATGAAGGTTAGAAATTATACATTCACTCAGTGTAGGGGTAGAGTTGGTTTAAATAGAGCTGTTGTTTCCTGCATACCTATCTGTGCAGCAGTATTTCAGTGGCTTAGTCATGGGACTCTTTACTACACTCTGCAAGTCCCAACGTGTCTGCTTTCATGAAAAGTCCTGACACTTCCTGGTATAGCTGACAAAACACACCATTTACAAAATCAGTGTTTAAGTGGAGGGAAAAAGCATCTGAATCCTTTATAAAAACATTGAACTTGATAAAAATCACAGTCCAACGTTAGACATAATTAAGTTTTGGAGCAAAGGGACATCCTGATTGACAAGAATTCCCAATCCCAGTGCTTTCTCTGACCTGTTTTAGATACTTACAGATTGTTGGGATGATGACGTTGTTTAATTCCTGTGTTGTCTGAGGGTGGAGAGTCTGCTTTGGGACGGTAGGACGTTCAGCGTTGTATTTCAGTGTAACAGAGGGATCAGACAGAGTCACTCGTGGGGACTGAGGCATGTATGGCCCTCGTGTTGATTTCTCTTCCATTAAAACCTCAGGTCGTCCTGGGGTAATGGCGGTGGTCAAGGAGACAAAAGACGTAGATGTATGAGGAATCGACATAGTTAGTCCCAGCGTGGGGGTAACTGATATGATAATCGGGTCCTGTCCAATGGGTTTAGGATCTAAGTGTGTGGGTGGTTCATATTCAAAGATTTTATCCACAAAAACCCATTTGAGGCCAGCTGTGCAGAGGGCTAAGCTAAGCAGACAGGCCAGGATGGGAAGAATGCAGATTTTCTCAGAGTGCAGGCAATTGTTAATCCGTTCCATCTCTATGCACACACAGCAGGTCCCTGGCAAGGCCACAATTCCCAAAGCCCCCATATGCTGCCCATCACCACCTTCCTCTGCGCCATCCTCCCCGCTCTCACCAGCTGCCTCTGTCTCCTCTGGTTTCTCCTCTGGGACTTGTCCAGTATCAACAGTAGAGCTGGTAGGGGAGGCCGATCCAGGAGGGGGAGCTGGCCCTGCAGAGAAGTCCTCCATTCCCTCAGTCATCCTGTTTAACTGCTGGATGAGGGGTCTCTGAACACCTCAACTATTAACTTAGAGCATCACACGGTGGCTGTCTGCCACCAGTCTCCTCGAGTATGTTTTCCATCATGAGGCTGCAGAGTCAGAGCTGGGATTTCAGAGAGGTACAAAAGCTATTCAGAGTGAGTCCAACCTTGTTAAGAGTCTGGGAGGTATGTAGACAGCCTTCTGCGCATGAGGGAGAGGAGTTCCTTACTCATGCTTTCTCACAGGAAACGCATCAGTCTATAAATAGAATCATTAAATTTGCTGCAGGCAAAAACAAAAGAAGATTTCCAGAGGATTCGATTCCTTAAATGTTCTGCATAGTCTGCTAGGGAGCAGTGGTGTAACAGTCTCACTCACTCACCTGAGCACTAGGGCAGAAGAGGCAGTGTCGAAGTGATGGGCCAGCTGCAGTAGCTGTATTGCAGAGGACAGGACGGCCAGGCACTGCAGTGGCAGGAGGGACATGCTGTCTTGTCTGTGGAGCTCCAAGTAGCTGAAAGGCTGAATCATCAGGGAGCGGCAGGTGCCCTTCCTCTCAGCACAGCCACAGAAACAGATGAGTAAGGGGAAAGAGAGAGAAAGAGAATCATAGAGAGAGGGAGGGGGAGGGAGGGCTGCAGTAGCACAGAAGGGCAGAGAAGACGGGATACTCCCCTTTTTCTTCCCTCACCCCTCCTCTCTCAGTCTTTCCTCCAAGTGGTGAGCAGGGCAGCCTCTGGCCTCCTCCCTCTCTGCCTCTCTTCCTGTCTGGTGGTGTGTCCGTGCTCTTTCTATACGCTGCTCCCAATCCAAGCTCAAAGCATCCAGCTAAGCAAGTTCCTACTTGATCCAATTAGAGTGCATGTCAGCGAATCACAGACAAGCAAACTGTTGTAGCCACCCCCTCCAGCACCACTCCCCATTGATTATGCTGATACCAAAGGGTGTGTTTTTTGTCAAGGGGAAGGAGCCAGGGAAGCAGACATATGATCCACCCCAAGAGGATGCAGCCATTGTGTTCTACTCTTCTCAAGTATCTGCATTCATTAGTGTAATAGCAGAAACAGAGGATAATGACAATGAATAAGGCAATGGCATTGACATTACACATGCACATTTATATACATAAATATATATTCAACTTAAACATTACATAAATGTTACATTAGAATCTTCATGATGACTTATCATCATTAATAATAGACCTTTTCCACCTCACAAGACATTTTAACATGTCACAGTAGAAAAAAGTATATAGGTATACATAATAAAATGAATGATGGCTAATTTCAGTTTCAGGCTCCTGGTATAGTTACTGCTGGTTTACTGTCACAATGTCATGGCTTACTGAGAGTCTTGACTAGAACTGAGCAAACATTAATATTATCATAAGTACCTGTGCTTGTGCTACTGTGACAAGTAAAAACATAATTGCGATAAAAATGCCCTATGGTAATTAAGATGGTTGCTACTGAACTCTTGTGCAAAGATGAAAAAAAAATAGAAAAAGTGTTAAATGTGGATTATCACTGCTAGGCAAACCAAGTATAAGGGAGTGTTTCTAATTTTTAAATTAATTTATTTTAAAAATATTCTGAATATGAAGAAATGACTAAAAGGAGCAAAGAACAGATCTGACCCAGCTGGCCTAAAATATAAACACAGAAAATGTTATAGCCTTTATTATGGTATCCAATTTGTCAAATATGATACATAGTAAACTGGGGATATTGATCACAAAACTGACACTTCCTTTAATAGCATGCAAGTATAACAGAAAGCCCCCAGACTACCAATAAAACTATTAAGCCCCCAACCCCCCACCATGTCGGCTAATAAGCTGACAGGACAATCCATGGTGTTGTTGAGGAGATGGGGCTTAAACAAGATGAAGACAGTGGCAAAGGTCAGGTCCCCGCCACACTGAACATTAACACTGCTCTGACCCTTTCCAATCCACGGCAGAATTAATACCAGTAATGGTATCTCTGGAAGAGCACTTCCTGTCAGGCCCCTGAATTAGGGACCTGCATATTGATTAACCTCTCAGTATTTTCAGCCTTTATTGGGGCCAAAAAGTGACATGAGAAATAGACAAATTAGTGTGATAGATTAAAAAAAGAAATAAATAAAAAGAAAATTTGCTAAAAAAAAAAAAAAAACTTACAACAAACCTTAAAGTATTTATTTATAGATTCAATTAAAGATTTATTACAGTCACTGAGAGCCAGGAGAGACCATGATGACATGATTTGAGACCTTATTACCATACGTGAGATGTGAAAAAAAGCACTACAATTGATTTCTGGTGTTAAACTTTTCAGTCTCTAGGGCTAATGGTAACGTTGCTGAGCACCACTGTGCACACAGGGATCTTTGTCTTCTGTTTGTATCATATTCATGTAAGGTTCCACACTGTAATTATTTTTTATGAGACAGTAAGTTCAAAGTTTTGGTTAATGCCATATGTCAACCATTTTTCTCTTAACATGAGAAATTTACTCCTACTTACTCCTAATATCCTGAATATCACAGATTAACCTGGTCTGGAACATAAATGACAAATTGATCAAATACAATAAAAAATCAGCTCATTATCCCAGGGATATCCCCTCGGGTATTAATAAAGTATATAAAAATTAAAATTAAAATTAAAAAAATGACAGTGGGAGATGTCCCAATTAAATATCTTTTGAGTTAATCTCTGGTTGGACATATTCACAAGTCTATTCCAGAGCTAAAGTATTTGAGTTTTTGATGTTTGGAGGTTTCTATCCCATATCTCAAAGCAATAAATGTGGAAATAAATAAACATGAAAATGGGTGACAAAAAAGATCTCTTTGAAAACAACAAATGTGAAAATATACACATTTGCAAATACATGTGGAAATAAATGTATTAATACGGAGTCTACTTCTGGAAATATATATCTGGATAAATACAGAAAAATATACAGTAGCATTATTTAATTTTTGCCCTTTGATCTTTTCTTTGGCAAAAAGTTCTATTATTTTTCATTAACCATTTACTTTATTTATTTCCTACTGTGTCTTAATGGTTTCTACACACTCAAGCAGAGCGACATCAGAGTCATGGTGAAAAATTATTAAAATGGACCTGCATTTGTACAGCGCCTTTCTAGTCATCTGACCACTCAAAGCACTTTTTTATTTATTTTTTTATTTTTTAAAGATTTTTTTGGGGCATTTTTTAGCCTTTAATGGATAGGACAGACAAGTGTGAAAGGGGGAGAGAGAGAGGGAGTGACATGCAGCAAAGGGCCACAGGCTGGAGTTGAGAATAAAAGTCCGCACACCAGAAGCTGCTCCTTGAACAATTTATTCATGTGTTACGTTTCGGGCCCCTGCCCTTCATCAGACATGAAGTGAATGTGAATACACCTCCATATATAGGCTACACACACAACCCCTTAGGGTCACCTGACACAATCAGGTGATAAACCACAGGTGTGAGAACAATAATAATAATTATCAAACAGAAAAGAAAAATATATATTTCTGATTGATGAGAAACAATCTTTAAATGCAGTACAATGCAACAATGCTAGAATACCACTTTACAAAGATTCTATAAGAAAATCTTTAAGAAAATCTTTAAGAATTTGCGCAGGTATAAGGCCTGCAGTGTCATGATCCTCATCATGGCAGCCCCTCCCTCTCCCTTATGTGTGTGTGTGTGTGTGTGTGTGTGTGTGTGTGTCATTCCCTGTCTGTATTACTCCTCCTGTGTTTCTCCCCGTCTGTTCTGTGTGTGTGTGTATGTGGGCGTGGTTTCCTTCCACAGGCAGCGCCAGGTGAATCCACTCCAGCAATCAACCTCTCCATAAAGCCTCTGGATTCCTCCCTACTCGTCGCCAGATCGTTTCATCAGTCTGCGTGGTAGTTTGTATCCTGGCTCCTCTGTGTTTTTGCCCTCGTGCCTTATTAGCTTGTGTCGCTAATGTCTCTGTGTTTCTTCCGCCTCAACTCAGATTGCTGTGCTTGCCTCGTGATCTCGTGTGTGCTTCTTCACTGCCTGCCTGTGGACCTTCCTGCCCTCGTCTGCTCTCCTGTGTTTCCCCTCGGAGTGAGTACGCTCGAGAAGACGGAACCTACTGCGCCGTGCCGCAGCACTGCCGCCATTACCACGTGGCGGACACCACACCACAGACACAGACATGTCGGGATCCTGGGACCACGCTCCACCCCTCCCCCTTGCACTTACCAGCACGTTTGAACATTAAAGACTTGTTATTCACTGTGTACCTGTTTCCTGAGTCGTGCTTTTGGGTCCAGGCTTTGAACTAAACCATAACATGCAGTGCAAATATAAATATAAACAAATCCCACACACTTTAAATATCACATAAAGAGAACATCAGGTGAAGACCATCATAAATTTATGCGATATTAAAAGGGAAAAAAATGTTCTGTAGAGGCGTCTCTAACAACTATCAAACAGTGATATGGCAAGTGCAGACAATATGAGAAACATGGCTCACACAGTAGTAGCAGAAAACAATCAAATCCAACATCATACCAGCTACTGAAGGAACAATGTAAACACAAATGACAAGTTCCTAGACCCATAGAAATGAAATGAAACGCACACATCATAAAAAAGGCCTCAAGTCAAAATCAACATTAAGCCCTTTGGGAGCCAAAGTGTCCAGGGTATATATCCAAAAAGCTTCTTTTTTAAGTACGAAAGAGTTATTGTCACCACCATGTGAGGGCTGTTTAACTAGTTCTATAACTATGTATCTGAGAGAGGAGACATTATGTGAGGCTTGAGTGAAGTGCACTGCCACTGGACTTCTGGTGTCGTGGTTTCTAATGTTAGATCTATGTTCTGAGATTCTAGTTTTTAGTGGTCTGGTGGTTTTACCAACATACGCAAGGCCGCACGGATACTTAAGCAAATAAATAACATTTTTGGTATTGCAGGAAATAACACCCTTGATGTTAAAAGACTTGCCATTCTGTGGATGATTGAAAGTAGAGGTTTTGTGTGTGAAATTACACTGGGTACAGTTGCCACATCTGTAATTCCCGGAGGGGACAGACTGTAAGAAGTGTGGTGGAGTCACAGGCGGCTGATATGCTCTCACTAACATGTTTCTAAGGTTTGGAGGTCTCTTGAACACAACTTGAGGAGGTGTGGGGAAACAGGCTGGAGTTGAACCCGGGCCGCTGCGGCAACAGCCTTGTACATGGGGCGCCTGCTCTACCACCAAGCCACCAACGCCCCAACTCAAAGCGCTTTTTACACTACGAGTCACATTCACTCATTCACACACACATTCATACACTGGTGGCTGACGCTACCATTAAGGTGCCACCTGCTAGTCAGTTTTTAACAAACTCACACACGGATGGAAGCATCATCGGGAGCAATTTGGTGTTCAAATTCTTGCTCAAGGGTACTTCAACATGCAAACTGGAGGAGCCAGGGATCTAACCACTGATCTTACAATTGGTGGACGACACGCCCTACCGCTGAGCCACAGCCACCCCAATAATAATAATAATAATGATAATTAAAGCTGCAAGCAGCGATGAACGGGCCCTCGCACCTTCACGCAACTTGGGGGGGGGGCTGGCAGGACGCCTTCTGACGCGTCAGTTCATTTCTGTCAAAGTTAGATATCGCATGCAGGAGTGACTCTGCATATCCTTGATACAGTGCTGGAATAACATATTTCACATTTTGTATCACTTCCTCTTTCCACTAGGGGGAGTTGGAGAGTGCAGTAATTATACATCATGTTTTTGTACATCAAATATACACCACAGCATGTAACTTTCAGATAAATCGAAAGATAAGTGTTTGATGAGACCTACTTCCTGTCGCCACTAGGTGGGTCTATGAGTATCAGGCAATATGGTAATGATGGGGGGGACTAATATGAATCATGTGAGGTTTGGTGGAGACAGGACCATTTATGCCAAAGCTACAGCAATTTCGTTTTTCATGGCAAGACCTCAAGATTCAAAGCTCAGCAGTGGGCGTGCCATTCAACATTGGGCAAATCCTGTGATAACTTTTGGTCACAACGTAGTCACGCTTACATACACCAAGTTTGGAGCCAATCTGATTAAATCTGTAGGACAAGTTTGTTAATATACAAGCCCTGGAAATGGGCAAAAATGCACAAAAGTGGCACAAGTAAATTCAAAATGGCGGACTTCCTGTTGGGTTTGAAGCATGGCTCCAAGAGGCTTTTTTGAACGTGATTGAGTGTTACAGGTGCCTACCAAGTTTCATACATGCAGGTCAAAGCAGCTTTGGGGGCTGCTTAATTGAATAATTCTAGGGGGCGCTGTTGAGCCATCTTGGTGCATCAAAGCACAAAAATCACATCAGACAACAGGACTTGCGACCTGTGATGTGTATGCCACGTTTGGTGAGTTTTCAAACATCCCTTGTCCCTTCAAAGCAACATCGTGTTTAATGGCGAACAAGGCGGCACCGCGGTGACAGCGTTTGATGAAAACTCAAAAGCTTCATTTTTAAGTATCATCAAGGTCTAAGGACTTAGACCAGCAAGTTTGAGGTGGGTCTGATTAACCTGCTAGAAGAGGGACATCAAAGAATGTATAAAGTAGCTTTCTGTTGCCAGTAGGTGGCGCTATGGCGGTGATTCAAAATTCCTCTGTAGATGTGTTCAGGGCTGGACTGTCATCATATGTGTGAAGTTTTGGCAAGATATTCCCACGTGAAGTCAAGTTACAGCAACGTTTATCATCACGGCGAAACATCAAAGTTCGCCGCCAGGCCGTGGCCACGCCCTTCGACGAAAACTCACAGTTTCCACAATAAAGCATCATCAATGTCTTATGACTTTTTTCACCAAGTTTGAGATGGATCTGGTCAAGTCTGTAGGAGATGTACATTAAAGTCTAAAACATGACATTTCCCATTGCCAGTAGGGGGCGCTATGTTTATCCCTAATTATTGACATGTACATGTGTTCAGGACGGGACTGTCATCAATCCTGTGAAGTTTGGCCAAAATTGGACCATGTATGCTGGAGTTATAAACTACTTCCTGTTTAGTGGCAAGACCCCTAACTTCGACGCCATCCCACGGTCACACGCATTGACGAAAACTCAAGCTTTTGATAACTTTTCATCTTCAAGGTCTTGGGATGGGACAGACCAAGGTTTGAAGTCAATCGGATGAAATCTCTAGGACTAGTTCGTTCATTTATGACCCCTGGAAATGGCCAAAAATGCACCAAAATTGCACAGTAAATTCAAAATGGCTGACTTCCTGTTGGGTTTAGAGCATGCCTCCAAGAGGCTTTTTTGTACGTCTCTGGGCGTTACATAAGCCTGCCGAGTTTCATACATGTAGGTTAAACTAGCTTCAGGGGCTGTTTCCTCAAACTTTTGTAGGGGGTGCTACTGAGCCATTTTTTGGAACCCGCACACGAGACCCTTAAAATATCAAATTTTTCACCAGTTCTGAGATGTGTGCAAAGTTTCATGAGTTTTCGGGTATGTTAAGCCTCCCAAAAAGGCAATTCATTTGGAGGAAGAAGAAGAAGAAGAAGAAAAAATCCTTGCATTTCAATAGGGTCCTCGCACCGCTAGGTGGTCGGGCCCTAATAATAATAAGCAGCGGCACAAATGTAAATTTCATCTTTTTTAAATACACTGCTCAGAAAAAATAAAGTTACACTCAGATCACACATCAGATCTTGATGAACAAATCATTCAAGTTGCAAATCTTTACTTTACATTAAATAATTTGTTGAGAACAAAATGACATAACAATGGTCAATTGAAATCAAAATCATCAACCCACTGAGGGCTGGATTCAAAATTGCACTGAAAATCAAAGTAAAAAATCACAGGTGTACTTGGCGGCGTCAGATGCATAATCAATCAAACTTTATTTGTATAGCACTTTTCATACATTAAAAATGCAGCACAAAGTGCTTCACAGAATAAAAACAAAAATAATACATACATATTGAAAACCCGCCCCTCCCACCCCCACATATAAACACACACACACACAGTCAGTATAGTCAATAACATGGCTGGGCACTGAGGAACCAGGTGAGGAAAGAACCACCTACGGGGAGCCATCCACACTGAGAGGCGCTACAGCCCACAGCCATAGGGAGCATCGCCACAGAGACCACCCCGACCAGACAGACCGGGGTGGACTCCACACATGGTGTGGAGATTAGGAAAAATTAAAGAGTTAAAGATTAAAATAATATTAATAATAATAATAAATAAATAAATAAATTAATTAATTAAGATTTAGAGACTAAAATGCATAAAGATTTAAAAATAAATCATTTAAAAGCATTAGAAAGTAAAAAGAACATATAATAGAAGAATTAAAATAGTAAAAGAAATCAGTTAAAAGCTAAATTAAAAAGGTGAGTCGTGAGCCTCCTTTTAAAAACATCAACAGTCTCTGCAGTCCTGATGCTCTGCGGCAGGCTGTTCCATAAGTGAGGGCCATAATGGCTGAATGCAGCCTCCCCATGGGTTTTTGTTCTAACTCTTAGAACAATTAAAAGGCCGGTGCCGGAGGACCTCAGGATCCGCGAGGGTTGATATGATAAAAGCAGGTCAGATAAATAAGATGGCCCAAGACCGTTAAGACATTTAAAAACTAATAAAAGAACCTTAAAATTGATCCTGAAACACACGGGGAGCCAATGCAGCGATTGTAAAACTGGTGAAATGTGCTCCCGCCCTCTGGTCCTCGTCAGCACTCGTGCGGCTGAGTATGTCCCATAGTTGCTCAATTGGATGTAGGTCAGGGGAACGAGAGGGTCAGTCAATGGCAACAATGCCTTCATTATCCAGCCTACACACTCTGGCCACATGAGGCCAGGCATTGTCCTGTATCCGGAGTAACCCAAGGCCCACTGCACCAGCGTAAGGTCTGAAAATTGCTTTGAGGATTTCATCCCAGTACCTGACAGCAGTCATGGTACTGTTGGCTATGACATGGAGGTCTGTGTGATCCTCCAAGGATATGCGTCCCCAGACCATCACTCGCCCACCGCCAAACCGGTCATGTTGGATGATGTTACAGGCAGCATGACATTCGCCACAGCATCTCAAAATTCTTTCACACCTGTCACATGTGCTCAGTATGAACTTGCTTCCATCTGCGAAGAGAATGGGTTGCCATTGGCAGACCTGTCAATTCTGGTGTTCTCTGGAGAATGCCAGTCAAGCTGGACGATCCTGATCTGTGTGCACAGGTCCCGCAAGAGGACATCAGGCCCTCATGCCACCCTCATGAAGTCTGTTTCTGACAGTTTGGTCACAAACATGCACACCAGTAGCCTGCTGGAGGTCATTTTGTAGAGCTCTGGCAGTGCTCCTCCTGTTCCTCCTCGATCAAAGGATCAGATACCAGTCCTGCTGCTGGGTTGATGCCCCTCGTGTCTTCCTCTCCTCGTGTAACAGCCAAGCTCCTGATGTCTCCTCTGTGCTCTTGAGACTGTGCTGGGAGACACAGCAGACCCTCTTGTGACAGCATGAATGGATGTGCCATCCTGGAGGAGCTGGACTACCTGTGCAACCTTATTGGGTTGCATGTACTGCCTCATGCTACCAGTACTGACAAGAACACTAGCAGAGCACAAAACTAGAGAAGAATCAGTCAAGAAGGATAAAGAGAGAACAACGGTCTCTCCTTATCCTTCTTGACTGATAAGGAGAGAACAACGGTCTGTGGCCACCACATATGAAACCATTCCCTTTTTGGGGAGTGTCTTGCTTTTGCCACTCCATTGCACCTGTTGTCACTTTTATTTGCATCAAACTGCAATTGATTCACAATCACTTGTGCTTCCTAAATGGACAGATTGATATACCTTAAGTTTAACTGAGTTGGTGTTATACTGTGAAGTGTTCCCTTAATTTTTTGAGCAGTGTATATAAATGTAATGGACACATATTTTCTCTGTGCAGCACATACTAGAACAAGTTGAAAATGTTTTATCTGGGCAAAAATTGTAGTCATCCTGAGCTATTTGACGGAATGGCTCAGGAGTGATCAATGCCTCCTGACATTTTTACACTGCACTTCTGACAGAAAATACATGGTTGAGTGAGGATTTTTGTGAATTTTTCAGATAAATGTACACCACCAGAAAATCTACATGATGCACAACCAAAATTACATTGGAATCAATGTTTCATTGTATCGGATCATCAATTTAGTGGTTAAGTGCAGTTAGTTTAGTTGAGTTATCCTATGGCACAACTTTGTGTTCAACATCAATTGTGCAATGCTAGTTGTTTGAGGGTGGGAGGAGCTGAACCTGCTGAATAGTCCATCAGAGGTAATCATCATGCAGAATATATCGATTTGATTTTAAGCTTTGATGCTCTAGTATATCTGCGTTTGAATGAAGAAATAGATTTCCACCATTTTTATGAACAACCTTTTTAATTGTAGCTATTGATGGGACTGCATCATACTGTGCTGGCCTCAGATGTATGAAGTAACAGAAATAATCAATCCAATTTTATTTCTGCCTTGATAAAGATTGTGTGAGATTCAAAGCAATTAGCATTTTTATCACACTGAACAAAATTTAAACACGTAATTTTGTTTTTGCTCCATTTTTCACAGGTCAAACACCTGAGGTCTGGGACTTTTTTATTCACTAGCACTCAGACGATCTATTTCTCTCAAATTTTGGTTGCAAATTACTTAAAATCTGTGTCTGTGTGCACTTCTCCTTTTTTGAGATAATCCATCCACCTGATGGTCACAATAGACCAATTTTATGGTCGTCACAGTTAGGTCACGTATACGTGAGTGGCAGAAAACCACCGTTGAGAAACGTTTGAGATACCCATAATAAAAATGTCTTCTTGTGCCGTTGGTTGTCATAACGGTAATACAAAACAAGTTAACCTTCATTTCTATTGAAAATTACTGACAGACGTGCTGCCGAGCCAGTGACAAGGACATAAGCTTTATAAGACATAAACAAGTCAAACAGCTATATGGGGCACTCTACCGAATGTGTACAAAGTTAGGCTGGAAATATTTTGAAATTCTGTATGTTTTATTTCCAAAACTTAGTCCCTATATACTGTATATTGTACCACATGTAAAGGTCACATATCTAGTAAAATGACTGTACATTTTTATATTGTATTTTCAGACTGTTTTGGAATGTTTTTCCTCTCCCAAAATTTGTCACTACCAAAACATATATTATATAATACAAAAAAATATATATCAACCTGTTATGCTTGTTCCTTCCCTTGTCTAAAGATTTAATTTTTTTTACAATTTTTTACTCAAGGTTTTCACGATTAAATCTATAAAAATTAATATTTTAACAAATTTCAAAGTTCAAATTATAGAATTCTTCAAAACCTAAATGCAGTCTTTCTTAGTAAAATGCTTAAGGCTGATCAGATTGATTTCAGAGTTGATAATTGATGAAACAGAACATAAATGTAACCGATTAGCATCATTAATACTAAAGTTGATATATTTTATACAAAACACCCAGTGTTTCGGTAGTGACTGCATTGTTTCGGTAGTAACCATTATCCTGTTTTTAAGGTTGCATCATATTTCCTCAAATGCATGCCTTATGATGGAAATATTACAAAGACAAATGTTTTGTGGTCAATAAAACAATTTAATTTATGAGAGAGCACAGCAGGGCAGAGCAGAACGGAGCGGAGCAGAATAGAGGAAAGCAGAGCATAGTATAGTGGAGCAGAGTATAGCAGAGTAGAGCAAACTAGAGCAGAGTATAGTAGAGTAGAGCAGAGAAGAGCAAAGTGGGGCAGAGTAGAGCAGAGCAGAGTAGGGCAGAATAGAGTAGAGCAAAGTAGAGTAGAGCAGAGAAGAGCAAAGCAGAGTAGAGTAGAGAAGAGTATAGTAGAGTAGAGCAGAGTGGAGCAAAGTAGAGCAGAGTAAAGCAGAGCAGAGTATAGCACAGCAGAGCAGAGTAGAACAGAGCAGAGTAGAGAACAGAGCGGAGTAGAACAAAGTAGAGTAGAGCAGAGTATAGTAGAGTAGAGCAGAGTATAGTATAGTAGAGCAAAGTAGGGCAGAGTAGAGCAGACTAGGGCAGAATAGAGTAGAGCAAAGTAGGGTAGAGCAGAGAAGAGTAGATTATAGAGTAGACCAGAGTAGAGTAGAGTAGAGTAGAGCAGAGTAAAGCAGAGTATAGAGCATAGAAGAGCATAGTAGAGCAGAGTAAAGTAGAGTAGAGCAGAGCAGAGCAAAGTGGGGCAGAGTAGAGCACAACAGAGTTGGGCAGAATAGAGTAGAGCAAAGTAGAGCACAGAAGAGCAGAGTAGAGTAGAGAAGAGTATAGTAGAGCAGAGTAGAGCAGAGTATAGTAGAGTAGAGTAGAGCAGAGTGGAGCAAATTAGAGCAGAGTAGAACAGAACAGAGCAGAGTAGAGCAGAGCACAGTAGAGCAGAATAGAGTAGAGAAGAGGAGGGTATAGAGGTGAGCAGAGTAGAGTAGACCAGAGTAGAGTGGGGTAGAGAAGAGTAGATTATAGAGTAGACCAGAGTAGAGCAGAGTATAGAGTAGAGTAGAGCAGAGTATAGTAGAGCAGAGTATAGTAGAGCAGAGCAGAGTAGAGCAGAGCATAGTAAAGTAGAGCAGAGTATAGTAGAGCAGAGTATAGAAGAGTAGAGCAGAGCAAAGTAGGGCAGAGCAGAGAATAGATATGCAGACTTAGGAGCAGAAGCTGAGCAGCGAGGATGGAAGACTAGGATTTGTCCAGTGGAAGTGGGGTGTAGGGGATTCATAGCAAGATCAACTGTCTCACTCCTGGGGGAACTCGGAGTGCGGGGACAGAATTTGAGGAAGACAGTGAGGGAAATGTCAGATGAAGCAATTAAATGCAGCCAGTTTATCTATTACAGAAGAAATAATGTCAGCTGGGGGCCAGCAGGGGGAACTACTAAGCAGGGCACATAACTCCTTGAGATCAGGTGGAGAGATCCACTTCCTGTCAGGAGAAATCCAGGAAGAGGAAGTATTTAAGTGTGGGAGTGGCCTATTGGAATCCATTTTGTTTGAGGCCATGCGGCAAGGTGAGTGTGCTTGCTGATCCTGTAAGTCCAGTTAGCTCCTTTAACTTTAGCTTATATTGTAGTTATGCTATGTAGTGTGTGAAATAGAGTATGGTGAATGTGACAGGAAAGCTAGTATCAGCATTGCTTCTGCCTGGAGCTCGCATGTATGGAGCCTGGGTTTGGTTGAAGATGGCAGTGCTGTTTGGGCTGAGAAAGCCATGTGTAAGTAAGAAGGAAATCCAGGAAGAGGAAGGTTATTTAAGTGTGGGAGTGGCCTATTTGAATCCATTTTGTTTGAGACCATGCTGCAAAGTGAGTGTGTTTGCTGATCCTGTGAGTTCATTTATCTCCTTTAACTTTAGCTTACATTGTAGTTATGCTATGTAGCGTGTGAAATAGAGTATGGTGAATGTGCTAGTAAAGGTAGTATCAGCATTGCTTCTGCCTGGAGCTCGCATAAACGGAGCCTGGGCTTGGTTGAAGTTGGCAGTGCTGTTTGGGCTGAGATCACTGTCCAGCCTCCTGGAGGTGTCATTGTTGTGAGGGCTCGTCCTGGGGAGGTAGACTGTACAGCCTAACCCGGCGGGGGAGTGTGATAGCCTAACAAGGCTTCCTTCCCTGGGTCTACCTCCTCTGTGGTAGTATAGGTAAGGTAAAGGAGGTTGTTCGGTTAGTGTGGGGAGCAGTGAGACCTGGCATTAGGGGAGTGTCTCTGGGACGCCAGAGATCACTGTCTAGCCTCCTGGAGGTGTCGTGGGACTAACTAGACGAAACACCGGTGAAAGGAGGTTCCCACCCGATGACCCCAAAGACATGCTAGTTATCACTGCTCACGGGTCTGTATAGTTAAGCCTTGCCAAAATAGCTTATCGTAGGGCTTAGGAGGATTATTCACTGAGCGCTGATCCCTTTTTTTTTAAAATTATTATTATTAGAGCACAAACTTCTTGTGTTTATTTGAATAGTAGAGCAGAGCAGAGCATAGTAGAGTAGAGCAGAGCAAAGTGGGGCGGCGTAGAGCAGAGCAGAGTAGGGCAGAATAGAGTAGAGCAAAGTAGAGTAGAGCAGAGAAGAGCATAGTAGAGTAGAGTAGAGTAGAGAAGAGAAGAGTATAGTAGAGCAGAGTATAGTAGAGTAGAGCAGAGTGGAGTAGAGCTGATTATAGAGTAGAGTAGAGCAGAGTATAGGAGAGCAGAGCAGAATAGAGAACAGTAGAGCAGAGCATAGTAGAGTAGAGTAGAGAAGAGTAGTGCAAAGTAGAGCAGAGGAGAACAGAGCAGAGTAGAGCAGAGCAGAGTAAAGCAGAGTAGAGAAGAGAAGAGTATTGAGTAAAGCAGAGTAGAGTAGACCAGAGCGGAGTAGAGCAGAATAGAGTAGATAAGAGTAGATTATAGAGTAGACCAGAGTAGAGTAGAGCAGAGTAAAGGAGAGTATAGAGTATAGAAGAGCATAGCAGAACAGAGTAGAGCAGAGCAGAGTAGAACAGAGCAGAGTAGTGCATAGTAGAGTAGAGCAGAGGAGAGTAGGACAGAGCAGAGTAGAGCAGAGCAGAGTAAAGCAGAGTAGAGAAGAGTATTGAGTAAAGCAGAGTAGAGTAGACCAGAGCAGAGTAGAGCAGAATAGAGTAGATAAGAGTAGATTATAGAGTAGACCAGAGTAGAGTAGAGCAGAGTAAAGGAGAGTATAGAGTATAGAAGAGCATAGCAGAGCAGAGTAGAGCAGAGTAGAGTAGAACAGAGCAGAGTAGTGCATAGTAGAGTAGAGCAGAGGAGAGTAGGACAGAGCAGAGTAGAGCAGAGCAGAGTAAAGCAGAGTAGAGAAGAGTATTGAGTAAAGCAGAGTAGAGTAGACCAGAGCAGAGTAGAGCAGAATAGAGTAGATAAGAGTAGATTATAGAGTAGACCAGAGTAGAGTAGAGCAGAGTAAAGGATAGTATAGAGTATAGAAGAGCATAGTAGAGCAGAGAAGAGCAGAGTAGAGTAGAGAAGAGTATAGTAGAGCAGAGTAGGGCAGAGTATAGTAGAGTAGAGTAGAGCAGAGTGGAGCAAATTAGAGCAGAGTAGAACAGAACAGAGCAGAGTAGAGCAGAGCACAGTAGAGCAGAATAGAGTAGAGAAGAGGAGGGTATAGAGGTGAGCAGAGCAGAGTAGAGTAGACCAGAGTAGAGTGGGGTAGAGAAGAGTAGATTATAGAGTAGACCAGAGTAGAGCAGAGTAGACCAGAGTAGAGCAGATTATAGAGTAGAGCAGAGCATAGTAAAGTAGAGCAGAGTATAGTAGAGTAGAGTATAGAAGAGTAGAGTAGAGCAAAGTAGGGCAGAGCAGAGTAGGGCAGAATAGAGTAGAGCAAAGTAGAGTAGAGCAGAGAAGAGCATAGTAGAGTAGAGTAGAGTAGAGTAGAGAAGAGTATAGTAGAGTAGAGCAGAGTGGAGAAGAGCTGATTATAGAGTAGAGTAGAGCAGAGTATAGGAGAGCAGAGCAGAATAGAGAACAGTAGAGTAGAGTAGAGCAGAGTAGAGTAGAGTAGAGAAGAGTAGTGCAAAGTAGAGCAGAGGAGAACAGAGCAGAGCAGAGTAGAGTAGAACAGAGCAGAGTAGCACATAGTAGAGTAGAGCAGAGGAGAGGAGAACAGAGCAGAGTAGAGCAGAGCAGAGTAAAGCAGAGTAGAGAAGAGTATTGAGTAAAGCAGAGTAGAGTAGACCAGAGCGGAGTAGAGCAGAATAGAGTAGATAAGAGTAGATTATAGAGTAGACCAGAGTAGAGTAGAGCAGAGTAAAGGAGAGTATAGAGTATAGAAGAGCATAGTAGAGCAGAGTAAAGTAGAGTAAAGCAGAGAAGAGCATAGTAGAGTAGAGTAGAGCAGAGCAGAGCAGAGCAGAGTGGAGTACAGCTGATTATAGAGTAGAGTAGAGCAGAGCAGAGTATAGTAGAGCAGAGCAGAGCAAAATAGAGAACAGTAGAGCAGAGCATAGTAGAGCAGAGCAGAATAGAGTAGAGCAGAGTAGAGCAACGTAGAGCAGAGTATAGTAGAGTACAACAGAGTAGAGCAGAGTAGAGCAGAGTAGGGCAGAGTAGAGTAGAGCAAAGTAGGGCAGAGTAGAGTAGAGCAAAGTAGAGTAGAGCAGAAAAGAGCAGAGTAGAGCTGATTATAGTAGAGAAGAGCAAAGAAGAGCAGAGTAAAGCAGAGCAGAGTAGACCAGAGTAGAGCTGATTATAGAGTAGAGCAGAGTATAGTATAGTAGAGCAGAGCAGAATAGAGAACAGTAGAGCAGAGCATAGTAGAGTAGAGAAGAGTATTGCAAAGTAGAGCAGAGCAGAACAGAGCAGAGTAGAGTAGAGAAGAGTAGAGTAGACCAGGGTAGAGTAGAGCAGAGCAGAGAAGAGCAAGACTTTGGACCACAAAATTATGGGGTTTAACTACTGACCATTCCATTTTGTCACTACCTAAATGATCATGTCACTACCGAAACTTTACCATAGGTTTCGGTAGTGACATTCCTAGCTATTTTTCAGGATAACTAAAGAATGCTAGCAGTCACATGGCTAACAAGCACATATTTGAAGAGTTGTTCACACAGAAAAACATAATATTTTGCATAACCCCCCAAATTTTTACATAATTGAAGAGAACATGTGTTTGGTAGTGACAATTTTAAAAGTTACACACTGATTTTCAGACTTTGGAAGACATTTATTTAAAAAATTATGGGAGTCAGCGACTTACCATGCAGCCATCTGGGACGGGGGTGCAGTACTACCCCCCTTCTCAGAAATTCAGGGGTGTGGCTAACATCCAGACTCAACCAGTGCATTAAAACTCTTGTGTTTTAACTATTTTTTTTTAGCATAGTTTCTTAATTTAAAAATGAATCCCACAATACAGCTAAATCTTTCAACTTCTGTTTAAACTTAATCACAAATATGCTTTAAATTACACTTTTGAAAAAAATATGAAAGTGTTAAGTGTTATTTACATGAATTGAATTTTAGAGGTCAGAGTTGGGGACAGCTACTTCCCAATAGAAAGTACCCTATAAATGGTGATTTTGTATATATTTAGCTTATCACTTTTTCATTTAATGTCCTGGGTTTAAATAGGTAATAACATAATCTTTGTAAATATCTATGTCTAAATACTCAATTTTATTATTTTTGTTGTTTTTTTGTTAAGGGACAGCACTTTGCACACAATCGGTAGAATGCCCCATATATGGACTGCAAACTGCACTTCATGGCTGGGTTAGTATTAACTTCTCTTCATTGTTTAATGCATTTTAGAACAATGTAAATACTGCTGCCACTAGGTGGATATGAATATGGGCCTAAATATTTTTCCATGCTGTAACTGTGGGGCTCTATGAATTGCACCTCTGAATATTATGTAGATTTTTTTATTAACATCAAATTCTAGCAATGATAAAGGTCTTTGTTTCACTTTATACAGCATCCTCAGCTACGGTTTTCAATAAAAATGAAGTTTATCTTTTTTTGTATTCCTGTTGTGACAACCAGCAGCAGAAGAAGACATTTTTATTCTGGGTATCTCAAGCATTTCTCATCGGTGTCCACTGTTTTTCTGCCATCAGTATGCGCGCCCAACTGCTGACATAACTGTGACATCCACTGAAAACTTGTCTATTGACACTGGCTTTTTCCACAAGGTACATGAAGATGTCCAGCCACTGTAACGTTGGGATTGCTCAGGGTTAGTTTTTAGTGCAAGGCCATAGACATATTCACATACATACATTACGATCTACGTGTAGTAGAAAATAAAGTTTTGTCTCCAGTTAATTAGAATCTCGATATTTAGGCCATAATCACTGCTGGATAATTCATCATCATAAGGAACTGTAAAACTCACATTTGTCAAGCATGGATTTGTCTTAGTGTCCCTGGTTGATACTTGTGGAGACATCCCCATATAATATAATGTGCGACTGGGCTGGCATATACCTTGCCCTGGCGGGCTATGCTGACCAATCAGAAACCGTCAATTAAGAAATTACTGCGCTCTGACTTCCCCACCTTCAGCACCATGGAGAGCGCAGTGGCTGCTACTGCTGCCATGTGCATCAGTGAGATCAGTGGAGCCATCCAAAGAAAAATGTTACACTTTCCCCTGATTTTCCCCCTTTCCCCGCTAGTCCTACACAGCGACATGTTACCATGATAAATAAAGAAGCTATAGCCATAATAGGCAAAGTGAAGCCAGTGCCAGTGTTTCCTCCAAATCATCTCCTGTCAATAAATATTTTGTTTGGAGTGGATTATTAAACTTATGTAGACTAGCGTAATTCTCTCTCTCCTCTTACCTCGGCTGAGCCAGGAAATGCAGACCTGTCACTCAGACATCCTTATATATTAATTTATATAATTATTCATATAATATAGTATTATATTATTTTATATACCAGGGGTCAGCAACCTTTTGGATGTCCCGTGCCACTTAACAATGTTTTTTAAACAAATCACAGACCAGTGCCAGTTTGAGTTCGAATTGTGTGTGAGACGCTGAATTGAAAAAATGTTAAGAGAAAATTTTAGTAAAAAAGTGATAACATTTCTGGAAAAAGTCATAAAATTTCTAGGAAAAAAAGTCAAAATTTTGTACATAAATTCTGCCATAAAATTTGGACGAAAATGGTTAATTGAAGCAAAAAAAAGTATAAAGTCTCTGTGTGCGCTCTCCTGTCAAAAACAACAGTGTACTTTGAGACTAATTAATCTCAGTATTATTTTAATACTGACTAATTAGTCTCAGTATTATTTTAAAACTGAATTGTTCATTTTGTGTCAGACTCGCACTAAGAATTGACAAACCCCCGTCCACTGATTCAGGACTGCGCACAGCGCAGGGAGGGAGTATTTTTATTTAGATATGAGTGGATATAAAGAGAAAACATTTGTTAAAGAGAGGGCAGAAAGAGAAAGAGAGAGAGCAAATCAGAGAGAGAGTTCGATAGAGCGAGTTATAGATGGAGTGAAAGCCGACAAGGATTGGTCACATGGGTTTGCTATCAAACGTGCACAAGGGAGAGAGCATTCACATGCAGGGAGTGAGCTCCCCCCTCCCTCAGAACTGATCATCACACTGATATTGTGTGCGACTGTGCGTGCGTGCGCGGGCCGTCGGTATAACTGACTGTCGGCACCGTGGCCCGTCAGCACAGTGGGTGAGCCCCAGCTGACACTGTCTGCTTAACTCTAACAAACTATAGTAACTCTTACCACTGCTCATTTAAGAACCACAAGAAAACATATTTAGATTAATAAACTGATGATGGATCATATATTGTTTCTCCCTGTCAACAATCAGCCATAGCTAGCGTGCTAGATACATTAGCTACATTGCTAACATTAGCAAGCCTTCCATTTTCCCAGACTGGATGCAGATGGTAACTGATCTAACCACACATTATAGTCTCTAAGTTAACATAGACAAGAACGTATTTTTTTGTGGTGGCCTTTCTAAAGTACTTTGACATGATCGAGGTGTTAATAAGCAGGCAGTGTTAGCTAGCTAGCACAGCTAGCAAGTTGATAAGTTGTACTGCCACATTAGATTATTAAATATTATATGGGGACTTCTCCACAACTAAGGAATAAGCCAAATTTATGCTTGACAAATGTGAGTGTTTACAATTCCTTCTTCTCCCGGGCCCTCGGGAGTGATTCAGATTACCTCCTCAAAAATACAACTGTAATTGCATAAGAAGTCATGTTAAACTGAAGGTAGTGCCATGTGCTATATCATGCCCTCAAAAAGGCCAAGAAGACAAAGTCAGTAGCAATCTTTAGCAAAATTATATGCTTATTCTACATAAACTCCATCCATCCATTTTCATCCACTTATCCGGGGCCCGGTCACAGGGGCAGCAGGCCGAGCAAAGCACCCCAGACATCCCTCTCCCCAGCAACACTTTCCAGTTCCTCCTGGGGGACCCCAAGGCATTCCCAGGCCAGACGAGATATGTAATTCCTCCAGCATGTTCTGGGTCTGCCCCGGGGCCTCCTACCAGTGGGACATGCCCGGGACACCTCCAGAGGGAGGCGCCCGGGAGGCATCCTGATCAGATGCCCAAACCACCTCAACTGACCCCTTTCGACGCGAAGGAGCAGTGGCTCTACTCCAAGCTCCCTCCGGATGTCCGAGCTCCTCGCCCTATCTCTAAGGCTGAGCCCAGCCACCCCACAGAGGAAACTCATTTCCACCGCTTGTATCCGTGATCTCATTCTTTCGGTCAATACCCAGAGTTCATGACCATAGGTGAGGGTTGGGACGTAGATGGACCAGTAAAATGGAAGCTTTGCTTTCTGGCTCAGCTCCCTCTTCACCACGACGGACTGGCACAGCGCCCCGCATCACTGCAGAAGCCGCACCGACCCGCCGATCCATCTCACGCTCCATTCTACCCTCACTTGTGAACAAGACCCCAAGATACTTGAACTGCCTCGCTTGAGGCAGTAACTGTCCCCCAACCTGGAGAGGTCAATCCACCGGTTTCCGACAGAGAACCATGGTCTCAGACTTGGAGGTGCTGACTCTCATCCAAACTGCTTCACATTCGGCTGCAAAATGCTCCAGTGCATGCTGGAGGTCACGGTGTGATGGGGCCAACAGAACCACATCATCTGTGAAAAGCAGGGATGCAATTCTAAGGTCCCCAACATGGACCCCTTCCTCCCCCCGGCTGTGCCTCGAGATCCTGTCCGTGAAGATCACAAATACCCCTTTTCCACCAAAGCAGTTCCAGTGCTGGTTCGGGGCCAGTGCTTAATTTGGAACCAGTTTTCCTGTTTCGACTGGCAAAAGAACTGGCTCTGGGCCAGAAAAACTGGTTCCAGAGTGGCACCAGTTCTTTGCTGGACTAGAAGAAAGAACCAATACGTCACGGGGAAGGGGGTGGGGTTATTGAGCCGCTCAGCTGCTGCAATGAATGCTGGAGGCGATGGTGGACGAAAGTGTAACGCTGCCGCTGCCGCAAAAGTTTCTTTTCGAACATTTTCGCCTTGCACATAGTTGTTTATTGTTACCAGTTTCTTCAGATAACAGCTGTATCCCAATTTAGGCCCGCGTCCCTCGGAGGATGCGGCGCTAAACTGGGACACAGCTATTGTTTGTGATGTCTGCTTGGGTTAATGTTAACTGATTAACAGGTTAGCCTTGCTAACATTAGCTAACGTTAGCAAATTACTTAGCCATGGGCTCACCTACCAGCTCCACTTTCAGTTGGCTAAACATTGTATAATGTGTAGTGGACGAGTCACTGTTTAAAGCGTTGTTTTTCATGTGGTCTACAGAGTTATCTGCCGTCGAACAAGACGATGCTAACTACGAGCTAACGTCGCTACTCCACTGCAGCTCGCCAACACCATCCAGCAGCTGAGGTCAAAGCAACACAGCAAGGACCTGAATGATGCCATGCTGCAGAAGCTGGAAACTGAGACCAGTGTCTTTCTTCATGGGAAGTTTTAGTTTTGCACATTCAATGCACACGTGTCACTTTTATCATTAGCTTGTTTTTGTATTTAAATAAATTCCCTTCTAAAGAGACCAACCTGATCTCACAGAAATACGTGAAATGACCACGACCTCTTAACACCGCATTCCATGGTGGCAGCACGTAATGGGTTGAAATTACGTGCTGCCACCACGAAAACAATGCCAATGTAAAGTCAATTAGGGTTCTCTCCCGTGGTGGACACACGGATTCCCTGATTCAATCACGTCACGTCAACCTCGTTTTCCTCAATGATATCTTTAACATTCCTGTATACACACAGAAACGCAGAAGTGTTCTTGATATTAAAACGGCAAATACATTCCCCTGTTATAATTTCCCACCAATAATAATAATAATGATAATAACGTGATAGTTCGGCTGTTCTAGATATTTGTTATAGCCTATTCAAATATTCAATCACAAAAACGCCGTTTCTAGAGAACTTGCTAAAATATCTGAAATGAACCATCATGCCTACTTTTTCTTAACATATTTCATCTAGGTGCAGTGTCATTACTAGTTCAGCTTTACTAGACATTTGATATACTCAGTAGATGTATCTTTTTACGACCCTGTTTTACAACAAGCCACAAAAAACCTACCGTCCCAAAAACGCCGTTTTTACTATCTACTATCGTTTTTACTAGTACTATCTAAAATAACTACGATTAGCCAATATCCTTGCTTTTTTTCTTAACATAGTTCATCTAGGTGCAGTGTAATAACTACTTCGGCTTTACTAGATATTAGATTTATTCAGTAGATCTAGCTTTTTACAACCCTATTTTACATACCGCAAACGAACCTACTGTCCCAAGAACTAGTGTATTAGCTAAAATATCGAAAATTAGCCAACATCTTTACTTTTTCTTACCATAGTTCATCTAGGTGGAGTGTAATAACTCGTTCGGCTTTACTTGATATTAGATATATTCAGTAGATATATCTTTTTACAACCCTATTTAGAGCCCTACTTTGCAAATCAGAAGAACTACAACTATGTTGCTGATATGTATCAAACTGCATGGCGTGGTCCCAGGGAATTGTAGTTTTTTAAAAATCTAAGTGTTTTTCCCAGATTTGGAAGTTGTAAATATTGAATTGAGAGTACACTGTGGACTTTAAGGGGATGGTAAACACATTTGTGAAATCAGATTTTAAATATCTAATTTCTAAATGGGTGAAAATTAATTTTATCCATATTTTATCCATATCTGACAGCACCCACAGTTGTTGACTACACTCACATGATAGCTGAGGTCAAGAGCTCTCTATATCAGCTGGTCCCATGTCTGTACCCCCTTTAGTTGCTGAGTTATAAGCCCTCAAACATGCACTGAGGTCAAGGTTCAATGGTGAATGGGTGAAAGCAGGAGCCATGTAGAATCTTCATACTGACATATGTCACTCTCCAGGTTGAGACCTTTCCAATGATGTATTTGGTTTAGCTCTACGACAAAGTTTAGATTTTTTCATTTTTTGGACACAAGCCATGCCAGGTGTAGTTTCAGAGAGCACTTTGAAGGCCCCGTGTATAAAATGAGTTTTGTTTGTTTCTTTACTTGTTTTTATCTTTTTTACTGTAGATAGTTACTAAAATGAGTCATCCTCAGACAATACAATACTACTAAAAAGTAAAACCAATAATAAATAATGAAATAAGCAAAAATAATCTTAAAATCATATTGAAATGTTAAAATCTATTTACAGAGTGGAATGGTAGCCTAATAGATAACTTAGATAATATTTATTATTGTTTAGACACTTTATTATTGCTTAGATAGCCTACTATTTAGCCTATTATTGTATTTACTTTTAGCATGTTCTACTTTTGAGTAATTTCCGAGAAGTTATGATAAAAAAAATAAAAAATTACAGACTATAGGAGACTTGCTAAATACATTCTACAATAATAATTAGATTAACATTTGGTCTATAATATTGTTGGCTATATTACGCATTTTAATTAAAAAAAACGGAAGAATAAAAGAAATAAACACCGAAATAATTACTTTTTTTTATTGATACTCCTCTCTGACACACACACACACACACACACACACATTGAACACGCGATTGAATGAATGAATGAATGAATGAATGAATGAATGAATGAATGAATGAATGAATGAATGAACATTGGAAGTGGTTCAGCCGCAGTCCCGCCGGCTGGCGTGGTCACATTGAGATTACATTTGTTTTTTACTACTAACAAAATGTTTTATATTGACCGTATGAATGGTTTCGTTTTCAAATAAATATTTGGAAACGAAAATATGCTTTGGTGTACTTTTACAGAGTTTTGCAATATGTATATAGCCTACCTGTATCAAAATGTATAATTTTCAGCAGCGGTTTGTGTGACAGCTGCCACGGTCGGAGGTATAACCAGCGGGGCAGCCGTTCTGTGGCGCTGGCTTGGGGTCCACTCTCCCCTGGTGGAGCGGAGGGTTGGCCGGGTTGCCAGGGGCAGATGGCTCCATGTGATGGTGTTTCCTCTCTGGTTCTTCCGTGCTCAGCCTTATTTTTATCTTCTTATTTATTTATTACTGGCGTTTGGATTCAGTTCAGCACAATGCTCTTAAAGCCCTACGCTATCAAAAGCTGGCAAAATGCATTTATTTTATTTTATGGCCTTGACATTAACCTGTCATATTGTTGAGTTATCAAGGACACTTCTGCGTTTTTGTGTGTATACAGGAATGTTAAAGATATCATTGAGGAAAACGAGGTTGACGTGACGTGATTGAATCAGGGAATCCGTGTGTCCACCACGGGAGAGAACCCTAATTGACTTTACATTGGCATTGTTTTCGTGGTGGCAGCACGTAATTTCAACCCATTACGTGCTGCCACCACGGAATGCGGTGTTAATAGGTCGTGGTCATTTCACGTATTTCTGTGAGATCAGGTTGAAAGACACATGTCTGCTTCTGTATGTTTTCACTTAATGATGTACAATTTAACTGTGTAATAAGTTCAAGTAAAGCTAGTAAAAACAAGTCAAGACCTCAACAGGTTACCCATTTATGAAGATGCTTTTCATAGATGTCTTCAGTCACTGTGTTTATAAAGAAATGAGAACATGACAGCCATAATCATTTATATGAATTTATTGAACTGAAGGATGAAACAATATTGGTGACATGAAGTAGTCCAGCAAACACAGGTAAAAGTAGTCAGGTAAGCAGCAACAAAACAGCAAAAACAATGGAGAGTAGCAGCCATAACATGTGCAGCATACACAACCAGAACTAAATATAACAAACATTTGAATGACAGGTTTTCAGGAGGCACCTCCACTGTCCTTTCAATCTCCCAAAAGCCATTTCCACAACCAACCGTGCACTGCTTAATCTGTAGTTATAGGTGTGTTGTTCAGGGGTCAATCTGCCAGTGTCCGCAAAGTGCTTCATGAGCCAGCTCTGCATGGGGTAGGACAAAAATGTATAGGTAAATATGCATGTTGAGTGGAGAGTGATCAATACTAAAATCAATAGCTAAGCATCCTCTTTTGTCCAGCTGAAACTACAATAAGCCCTCAGTTGTCTAAATAAGTACACAACACATAATGTTACACATCTGCATTGTGAATTAGCTGTGCTCCCACGCCCCCTCCAGCAGCCTTGCAAGGGTAAAGAGCTGGTCCACTGTTCCACGGCCAGGACGGAATCCGCATTGCTCCTCCTGAATCTGAATCTGGTCGGAGCCTCCTTTCCAGCACCCTGGAGTAAACTTCACCTGGGAGGCTGAGCAGTGTGATACCGCAATAGTTGAAGCACACCCTCTGGTCCCCTTTTTTGAAGATGGGGACCACCACCCCGGTCTGCCACTCTGCAGGCACTGTACCTGACCTCCATGCGACACTGAACAGGCGTGTCAGCCAAGACAGCCCAACAGTGCCCAGAGCCTTCAGCACCTCAGGGCAGATCTCATCCACACCCAGCGCCTTGCCACTGGGGAGCTTTTTAACTACCTCGGCAACCTCCGCCAGGGATATGGGAGAGTTCCCCTGAGTCTTCAGGCTCTGCCTCGTTTTCAGTGGACGTGATAGCCAGGTTCAGGAGGTCCTCAAAGTGCTCCTTCCACTGCCCGACGATGTCCCCAGTTCGGGCCAGCAGTTCTCTCTCTCTGCTGAGCACAGCCTGAGACAAGCTCTGCTTTCCCTTCCTGAGTCGGTTAACGGTCTTCCAGAACTTCCTTGAGGCCAACCGAAAGTCCTTCTCCATAGCCTCCCCGAACTCCTCCCACACCCGGGTTTTTGCTTCAGCGACCGCCACAGCTGCAGCCCTTCTGGCCAAACGGTACCTGTCTGCTGCTTCAGGAGACCCCCTGGGCCAGCCAGACCCGAAAGGCCTCCTTCTTCAGCCTCCCTCACCACTGGTGTCCACCAGCGGGTTCTTCGGTTGCCGCCCCGACAGGCACCGACAACCTTCTGACCACAGCTCCTAGCAGCTGCCTCCACAATGGAGGCTTTGAACATGGCCCACTCAGACTCCACGTCCCCAACCTCCCCTGGGACGCACAAGAAATTCTCCTGGAGGTGGGAGTTGAAGACCCCATGGACAGGGTCCTCTGCCAGACGTTCCCAGTTCACCCTCTGCAACCCGCAGTCACATCGAGGCGACCCTCTCATTCTCCGGAGAGAACACCAACACAGCGGCGCTCAGCCGGGGACTTGTGAGTATCCCCACAGCCGCCCAGCGCCTCTCACCCTGAGCAGCTCCGGAAAAAGTGAGAGTCCAGCCCCTCTCCAGGAGTTTGGCTCCAGAACCAGTGCTGTGCGTGGAGGTGAGCCCAACTATATCTAGTCAGTACCGCTCCTCCTTCCCCACCAGAGAGATGACATTCCACGTACCAAAAGCCAGTCCATGATGCCAGGGATCGGCACGCCAGGGGCCCTACCTATGCCTACCACCTGGCACACAATGCACCCGACCCCGATTTCTGTCCCTACGGGTGGTGGGCCCACAGGGCAACGGCTCCATGTTGTTTCTTCATACTGAGCCCGACTGGGCACCATGGCCTAAGGCCCGCCTCTCCGGCTGGCGAGCTCTCCCCCCGGGTAAAGTCTTTATTTGATCATGTAATGAGATACTAGGATAGCCTATATGGGGCTAGTTCAGAAACATTTTGGCACTGGGGCCCATCATAATAACGTGCACTGGGGCCTGTCATAACCTTATGTCAGTTTTTTTTTTTTTTTTAGTATTATTGATATTGTTATATGGGGGATATTGGTCAGGGGCATGATCTAAGAGGTTTAGAACAGGTATGACAATACAAACAACATTTTATAAAGGCAACTGACTCACAGTCATGTAGACATCCCAGTTAGTTCGTAAATAGACTATCATTTTAGTTGTTTTTGTAAAGTCTAGCTTTTATTTTTATTTCAGTTAACAAATGTGTTTTTTCGCATCTAATTTAAGTTTAGTTTTAGTTTATTATAATTACGTCTGGTCATGAGCAACTTCAGCAGTAAATAAAATCGCACAACTTGTTTACCTCAAGCAGAGAGCTAGATATCAGAGACATGCTGATGGGAGTCCAGCTTCCATTCCAGCTCTGCTCCACTCATCTCTCGCCCTCTCTCTCTGGATTACTATCTCTCATGGATTACAATAATTACAACGCTCTAATTTACAGGGTATAATGTGCAATATTTGGACATTACATGTAATATCACGGACATAATCATGAACATCCAAAATTAAACATACACATTTACCTGTAGGCCTACTTCAGATTTGAAACGATACATACATATATGCAACCCACGAAGACTGATCCTTACTGTGAACCTGTTTCAATTTTTTTTGTTGTGTATATTTTGATTGTGCACCTTATTATTTAAATTTTATAACCTCACTCTATGTATATGCGACCTTTCCTACTTAATACTGCTACTGTTGCCTAACAAATTTCCCTCAGGATAAATAAAGTTCTAATGTTATCTTAT